>NC_050592.1:6400000-6700000 GCF_013368585.1 Megalops cyprinoides | reverse complement strand
TATATGGCTAAATGTACATATAAGAGGACATGAAGACATGAAACAGTATTGTTTTATTTGCTTATACTAACAGACACGAGGATAAGAAAAAAGTAACAACACTAATGTAAACTAATGTAGACTTGAATGATTGAGATAAAACTAGTTGCTCACTGTCTTAACTGCATCATTGTGCATTAAAGGAGTATCTAAAGCTACTTATTTACTACATTAAGCTTGTCAGGGACACACAATATGTAGTTATATACAGGATTGTACATGTGTGAAATGATCTCAAATTAAGAAACATCAGAAATGAATTAGTGATCTGTTGGGCAGCAGGCTACAAGGTAATCTCTCATTGGTTGGGTGCTTTTCAGGACAGCCTGATGGCTTGTGGGTATTGAACATTTCAGTTCTGTAGTGGTTGTCATGGTTACTGGTGACCAGCATTGTGGTGGGCTAATGGCATTAAGGTAAATGTAATAATAATAATAATAATAATAATAATAATAATAATAATAGTATGGTGATTGAAGATGAGATGAGAGTTAATCATGACACCAATGTCTCTAAAAAGCAGGGCAATGGAGTCACTCTCCAAATTGAACATCGTGTAACTTCATTGTCTGTAGATAATTTGCAACAAGCAGTAATACAATTGCAAACTCAACCCAAATTAGTCACCTGAAAGCTAAAAAATAGCCATAAAAAGCTTTATTGCAGATTACTGGTTAAAAAATTATAGTGTAAAAAAATCCTAGGACAAAATCAGTATGTTGCAAGCAAGGCAAATCTACAGTAGCACAGAGCAGCAACCTTTATTCCTGTAACGCTCCCCCCTCAAAATCAGACACTTCTTTCCATCGGGCGCTCATCGGAGCGGGCATCAGAGGACGGGACTGCTGGCAAACTCAGAGATCCATTAAGAGGTGAACTCTCACCCCCAGTAGATGCAGGTGTGATCTGAGTGTCTAATTGGTTAACAGGTCGACGTGGATTCCTTTCAAAAGACAAAAAAAAAAAAAAAAAACTTAAAAATGCCCATTGATTGAATTAGCAAATTATCCATCCACTGGCAATATTACTACAGTAGTACCACACTGCATTTGTGTTTGATTTACCCACTTAATATTGGCTGGTTTCAGTTTTCATTCATTTGGACTCATAAGCAGTCCAGCACTGTAAGAACAAAGGTACTATGCATATGTTATATTCATTTAGCTCCAATTTTGATTACAAAATGCTACTGTAGACAAACAGTACACAAAATACTCTGCAATGTTCTTCATATTCACAATCCACAAGGCAACACACAGTCACACATAATTTACAGAAAATTAATGCAGCCACAGTAGCAAAACAGAAAGCCAGGCAGTGCCAGTGTAGCGATACAGTGGGGTCTAAGGCTAGATGCTGGATCTTTAGCTTAAACTTCTTTTAATGAGCTTTATACTGCTTAGGAATATTATGATGCTCACCTGTACTTCTTGCACCGTATGACCTGTAAAGAGAAACACATTATTCAAAGGAACGTCAGTAGGGCATTCCCTCACTTAGACAGATTTTTTTTGGGTTTGATTCTGTGATTCTCAGCTTCTGTGTGGGATCATAGATCCTGGGTTTGAGGTGCAACAGTCCTGCAGAGACTGCTGGCCTTGGAATATTAAACAGCTTGACTCTTTCAGCTTAATTAATTTCAGCCTGCACACTGTGGGCAGCAGTGTGGTGTAGTGGAAAGGAACAGGGGCTCGTAACTGAAAGGGTTACAAGGGGCACTGCTGCTGTACTCTGGACAAGGTAATTAACCCACGGTTGCCTAAGTAGACATCCCAATGTAACCAATGTCCCAATGTAAGTCACTCTGGATAAGAGTGTCTGCTAAATGACAGTAATGTATAATTTATGTTAAGTGTAGAAAACAAGCTGTAATTGTCTGGAGGTAGAGTTCCAATAAACAGGACACCGCAAAGGACAGTGTGCTTACCATTAGGAGAATAAAGACGAATATAACAACAACTGCAGGAATGGCAATGGCAAAAATCTCTCTAGGACCTGAAAATATGTTAATTTGTGATTAATACTTTGATAATACAAACATCACACATGTGTCACACATCACACAAACATCATTACACATGTGTCAACATGATTACATTTTTCAGACTTTTGGTGTGTTCATAATGGAGTTACTGGTTTGTGTTATGGATGCATCACAAAAATCCCACCCTTTAAATATTCTGTAACAGGAATCCAGTTACAGAGATCACAGAAAACACAGACAGTGTTTCAGAAGTCTCTGAAACCCTGACATATTCTGCCATTATGCAAAAAATGTTGGTAAAAATCAGAGAGCTTACCCCATGCTTGTTCCATGGTTGTGTTTGTCTCTGTCTCCCCTGGTACTTCACTTGCAGTCTGCTCATCTGAAACATTCATACATTGAAAGGTTCAGTTATCTTTTTACAAAATTTTATGCCTATAGTGCCCTCTGTGTGTCTTGACAACACTTATTAAGTAGGAAAAATGTATTTTAAAAGTATGTGGCAGATCATTTTTATCTCCTTAAACCTTTTGAAATTGTTATGTTGTTTTGAAACATCTTATTAATGTTGATATCATTGCAGCATGACACCATCATAACCTGAAAATGTATTTATCAAAGAATGGAAGAAATGCATCTGTATAGATAAATTTATACATGTAATCCTCACAGACATTTTGAAAATCTAAATATGTTACCTGATATGTTCTCCATCTCAAAAGATGTACCTATAGTAAAACAGAGAGAAAACTGACTGTTATGGCTATGTGAGTGGAACTGCTAACAGGTAGCAAGTGAATCTTCTGATGACTGCAAGCTGAGTTGCTAATGCCAGCGTTTTGGCATCATGGTTTCCATTAGAGATGATAAGAATGGTGAGCAAATTCCTGCACTTACTGCTCTGATTGATGGCAGGCTCTCCTGGAAATGAGGAAACATGGAATTGTTAGAAAAGTCTCACTTGACAACAAACAATTAGATGCTGTTTTAACACTCTCAGCCAGGCCGTCCACTGTAACACTAAACCTGTTTCATGGAGCTGTGAGAAATTGTTACACTGAAGATAATATTAAACAGTTCTGATGGGTTTTCGAAATAATGAATTACTTAGACATTTATTTGCATAAATGAATTTTTATGATTTGTAGTATGAAGTATTTCATGTGTAATGATATATGGTCAATCTTACTCTTACAGTGTGTGTGTGTGTGAGTATGTAAGAAATGTAGATTTAAAAGGGATATGGAATTTACAACAATTGGTAATCAGTAATTTAGCTATATTAACAACAAGCACTAATGAAATGCTAATGCAGTTTACAAGAATAGCCAAACAAGGTGAATGATATTGTGAGTTCAATGAGTAGATAATAGATAGTAGATGAGTAGATAATGTAATTGTGAATGTCTAATTTGATTTATCTTTCATTACATTTTAATCAAGACAGCAGTAAAAACCCTTGCTATTCTGTTATTCTGTCCTTCATGTTCTCTTTTTGCACAATTTTGTTTTGTTAATTCATAACTGATGGTTATAAAATGACACAGACAAGATTAATGGCGTTGCACATGAGATAGGACTGTAGTGGTCTTCTCTATGATTTTGAAAAAAAAAAAAAAAATTCTCAAAGAATGAACAGTGTTACACCCCGACTTCCAGCTCTGCTACCTCACTGCCCTGCCCATCAAGCCAAGTGCGTGCTAAGAACCGAACAGTCCTGCTACCTCGCTGCCCTGCCCATCAAGCCAACTGCGTGCCAAGAACTGGACGTTATAGGATAGATTTTATAATTACTATGTTGTTAATTACTGCCACCTATCTAACTCAAATGTCTTAAAGTACATTGTACAACTTTAAGACTCTCTCTAATTCTATCTGCCCAGTGCCAGCCAGAAGCAGATGGGCTCCCCCTCTGAGCCGGGTTCTGCTCAAGGTTTCTTCCTGTTAATTGGGGAAGTTTTTCCTTGCCACCGCTGCCTTAGGCTTGCTCTCAGGGGGTCTCAGGCCTGGGAACAATGTAAAGCTGCTTTGTGACAACTTGTGTTGTAAAACGCGCTACACAAATAAAATTGAACTGAACTGAACTGAACTGAACTGAATTGAACTGAATTGAATTGAATTGAATTGAATTGAATTGAATTGTTAGTCTCCATTCACATGACATTAACGTACACAAAGGAACAATATGCATTGACAGCTTCCATGATTTGACACTGCTGTATCTTACCCTCCAGGTCAATAATTGTGCCATTATATTTGCAGACCAGTTTCTTTTCTGTGCACCACTTTATGTGTGTTGATGAAATGTTGCAATCCACTGATGCCTTTGAAGATGTGCATAGTGGATCATGGCCACGGCGTACTTCATAACATTCGTCTACTTTGCTCTTTTGGATGAAACACTTTGCTTGAAAACCTGCAACATAAATGTAAATACACCGAGACATTTAAGCCCCCACATAACTGCACATAACAACAACCCAGTTGTTTGTCAGATGTAAAAGTACAATTGTTATTTCAACAGTTCAATGATTCATTTCTTTTGTCACTTGATTCCAAATGGCTATTCAGGGTTGATAGTGGTCACTGCTGCCCACTGCTTGCTGATCTATCCCCAGACACCCATCCAAAATAAAGTATAAGAACAAGTTACACAATAACCAGCCAAGCTTGGGTTTGTCAGTTTGGCTATAATTTAGGGTTTATCTAGCACTATGCCAAACTTGGCTTTGAACACGCTAAGGGCCTCTGTTTACACTACTACATTATTCTATGTATTTAAAACCATTATGTTTTGTGTGATATGTTGTGTTATCAATATGTACTGTACCTTGTACAACTGCTAACAATGTGATAAAAGCCAGAATAAACTTCATTTTCCTGGGAAAAAAGACAATGAAAGCAATCAATGCAAGGCTGTTGAACAGGACTCAAAATCTGTGTGAGCTACATATTATTAGCGTTTTGTCTGCTTATCTACATTGTAGAATGTCCAAACTCATGAGCATAGAATAATATGTTGAAAAACATTGATTTGAAAAATAAATGTCTGTTTCTGAAGCATATAAAATAGGAACGATGAGGTTTAATTAAAAGTGTTAATGAAAGGGTTCAGTGGCCTACCAAGCAAAGGCAACCTAATTGAACCAGTTCTTACATGCAGATAACACACAAAATCTCAAAACTACCACTAGGCTAATAAGCAACATATTGCTAATGATAAATAAACCACAATATGATAGCCAAGAATGATTATCAGTTTTCTGAGTAAATGTCAAACTGCTTCATGCAGTTCCAAAAAAATAGACACCCTAGAATTTTTTCTTTCAAATGCAGCATGGCATGACATAGTTAGTAGAGTAGGACATGCTTCTATCAAATTGGTTCAAGGGTGCAACTCCCAGCTGGGCCAAGGTTAAAATAAGCAGATTTAAGCATGCATTGATGTCGGATTTTCAGCGCTACAGCTATAGAACCGGTCAAAAGTTTGTCTTTGAGTACATGTTTCCCGTTATCTTAATCAGGTATGTCCAAACTTTTGACTGGAATTGTCCAACCTTAAACAAACAAAGCTGATTTTCTGCCTTTGATTATGTCTTGGATAACAGCAGCATTGCACTGACGGGGAAGCCAGACCACTGGAACACCGAGGTATGAGACAGATTTTGGAGCAGCCAGCTCATCTGAGCTGAGTCTGGCTGTCAACACCTTCCCTTGCACAAGCTAGTTATGTCTGTACTTCATTCCTAGTGGATATTATACCAGGCCTCAATGCTACATGTGAAATTATTAAATCTGCCATCTTAGTTGACTGTCATACAAACTAGGTGGGTGTTGCAGACGTTGTATTTGTTTTTTAATTCCTTTGTGTTTGTAAAGTGCTTTTGAGCTGCAACCATTGCATGAGAGGTGCTATATAAATAAAGTTTATTATTACCTATTATCTCTACCTGGACTGACCCAGCTCACAATTGCTGCCCCCCCCCCCCCCCGCCCATCAGTGCTGTCGTAAATTGCTGTGCTTTTTAAATTGTGCTTTTAAATTTCTCTTGTCGCCGCCTTTACCCTGACGCTCATTGTGCCGTTTGAAGTTGTTGAAGTTTGCCGTTTGAAAGTGTATCATATTAGTTGCCCTATAGGCTGTAATTGTACAAATCTGATAGTACTGCGTCCTCAAACAGACCTTACTCTCAGCTGAGAACTGTCTCATTGTGGAACTGTACACATCCTGTCCCCGTACTGTCGCTGTACTTACTGTATGCACTTTTGTAAGTCGCTTTGGATAAGCGTCTGCTAAATAAATAAATGTAAATGTAAAATTATTATTACTATTCACTGCATACATGTCTTAGTTATCAGGTAGCCTATTTTCCCATCTTCAGCTGCCTCAGAAAGCTGAAGCATCCACATAACCCCTGTCCTAGCCTAACAAAGATTTCAAAGGAGATTTCAATCCCTATGCAATTAAAATTATTTTTAATTTTTCTATTCCTTTTAATTTCTATATGTGCTCTCATTTCCAACTTGACTGCTTTGCGGATTATTGAGGACACCGTGGCGGTGTCATGGCACATGGACTTTTCCTGTGGGGTCCTGTTTTTTCTTATTTTGCGGTGTAGATAGGCCGAGCAGATGGGTTGATGCTACACCATCCCCTTACCTTCTTCTGCTTGACAGTATGTGAGTGAGTAACTGAGTGCAGGCTCACTCAATGCTGTATCCCAGCCTACCAGTAATTATTGTCAGTTTGTCAATTTATCGACTGTGACTTGTGCAGAGAAGACGTCATATAGTTTTGCAACTGTAGTGTATGGCTCTAACTGAAGTGCTTCATAATATAGGAGAAAAAATTATAAAGCCACCACCTTCAAGAGTGTAGGAGTTATGTTTAGTTGATAATTAGCTATCTAAGTAGAAATATTTGCTCTAGCTGTTAGTAGTTTCTCAGTATAGCTTGGTTGTATATGTATATGTTGTTGCCCGTATTCGTAGCAAGCGCTGTCTCTCCCGGAAGAAAACACTTTCAGGAAATAGGTTGGCTAGCAAGCTAATTTTCACCACTTCATCTACAGAATCACCCCATGGACCAATATTCAAAATAGCAATATAGTACTCAGTAATCCTAAATGCATTAGCGTGAGTTAGGAGTACATCGAAAAATATGAAACGCGTGCAAGGATGTTAATGGATTACTTCACAGACACGCGTTGACGGTGCCACATGTGCTCTTCCCCCTCTGCCGAAACAAACAAAACTTCCCTGAACAAACTTTGCACGATATTTGAATGCTTGACTGAATTGTGCAGCACCGAACAAAAAGGATATTACATTTAAAAGGACATTTAATATGTGATAGAAATTTAGAATAATCAGTATACTTACAAGTGAGTTCCCTTGTCTTGTCGTCTTGATGCCCTGACCTTCCACTTCCGCTACACCTTCTGCATACGTGCACATTGAGTTTTTTCAGACATTAGAGGGATCATTACATTTCCAGCCAGTTACTGTAACTGCTTCCAGCATAGCTAGATGAACACTGATTACATGTCCCACCTTAATATAACATTCAGTATGTAATCCTAAATAAATCAGTTTTGTTTCATTTTTAATTTTACAGTTTAAAAGGGAAACTTTCCTACAGGTTACCTCTCACCTCAGCCAGTCAACTTCCTGGGTTCGATTAAAAAGTATGTATTGTCCATGTCCATGTTGTAGCACATATCACATCCAGGAGAAGATTTTTTTGTCCTTTGATTGGCAGGACATTTTGTCTGCCTCTGCCAGTAGAATTGATGCCGTTTTTGTATGTATCCTCCATAAGGTACGGTAACACACAGAATCAGCTCCATTCCTGTTAGTGGTTTTCCCCACCGGTCCCCTCTCTTCTGGCAGACCCAGGGCAATGCAGTCCGTATCACAGTGCCCACCACTCAGACTCTCCCAGAGACCCTCCAGTTACCACATCCACTGACTGGTCAGGTACCAGCGACGTTTTCAGAGCAATGAATTGATGTTACTAGATTGCTGTTTATGATGCACACACCTCTGTTCCAGCTCTCTTGACACACATACTGCTTCTCTTTACGCCTCCCTTAAGTCACATGACATAGAATTTGAATGTGTCATTCATGTAACTGAAACAGAAAGGATCTGAACTAGATAAGAACAATGCTTGTGTGTAGTAATTTCTAGAACTGAAATTCCCCACCTTCGGTTCAGTATTTCCTGGGTCTTCACCTATGACCTTTGTCTACTTTCACCTCACCTTACAGCAGCAGTATTTTCCAGACATGGGTACAATGCCAAAGCTATTGGTGAAACGAGTCCACTTTTTAAATACTGCACGTAACTACTGCTAGACCTGGCTGTGTATGCAGTAAAGGTGCACAGCCTTTTGAGTTAGGCATTGCAGGCTGTGTGAATCATATCAGAGTCGTAACTTTCATTTAACGACTACTCTTCCTTGTGTTAATTATACCTATGTCAGTGATCTCCCCTGGACAAAAAGCTACACTTGTCTGTGCAGGTTGGGGTCAGAATTTCCACCCCTGGAGCATCCCCCACCAATCGTGCCTGTTTTTACATGTTCTGATAGAAGGTCATAAAAGTATCTTATGAGGTTTATCCGTTTTATAAAATGCCAATGCGATGTTGGATACTACTAACTGGCCATGTTGCCATTTATTACTGAGTAAAAGGGAAAAGTGTTTAGCTCAGGTGTTGTTGATGAACCAAATAGATGTTCAGTGTGTTAATAATATCCCTCAGTACTGTGACCAATCAGATCTTTTCCTGGATGCAAAATCAAAACACATTTGTATTATGCACACCGGTATAACTGCTTAGCTTTGTGGTTGAGAGATTTTCCACACTAATTGAGTAAGAGGTGATTCTACACAGCAGTTCTCATGTTACATGACCGTTGTAACGGCTCAGGCAAGGACTCAGTCGCAGACCAAAAGAGCTCCAGGTTCCAGGCGGGTTTATAAATGACGACAGGCAAGTAGCGAAACGAAAGCAGGCAGGGTCGAAAACCGGAAGGCAATCTGCAGGCAAAAACAGGGTCGGTAACAGGAGCAGGCAGGGTCAGGAACCGGGCAGGCAAATGATCAGGCAATGGGACAAGACGGCAGGCAGAAAACAAAGACAAAGGGCAGGCAGAGTCAAAACACGGAGAAATCAGAAATCCAAAAAACTGCGGGAACGAAACAGGTACGAGAACGCTGAGACGAACTGGCAAACAAGACAGGAACAAGCAGGGTAGAAATAGGGCTGGGCTGATGAGGAGATGGGATGCAGGTGGGCAGGCAGGCAGGTGAAGGTAATGGGGCAATCAGGTGGGCGGGGAGCGGGGCGGGGCTGGAGTACAAGGAAAACAAAAAGCACTTGGACAGGGAAAAACAAAAACACCACAGCTAGGGGGGTGGAGCCCTGACAACCGTGTTCTCTTGTAAAAGACTCCCATGGTTGCACATGCTGTGACAGCTGGCATATACAGTACCTCATTGTCAGGACAGAATCACCAGGCTTTTCTTTCCTCTATCAACTACGATACAGTCATAAGCCATATTATCATCCTCCCTCCCTCCTCTGCCCGCAGCTGATACACATTGTAAAGGTACCACATCCCAGAGAATTAAAATCCCTCCTACAACATTCCCTCTCTTTTATAGACATAGCATCAATCTAATAAAGTCTTCAGTCAATGTCTCCAATTATTTCTCAATAAAATGTACACTCCTTTTTCATCAGGATATCAGGATACAAGTAGCTCTATGTATTGACTTGCAGGACAATCCTCGAAATAATGATTGATGTTAAGGGATTTACACACTTAACACACTGAAGTGTGTGTTTTAATGGGTTCTTTTTGAGAAACTAAATAACAGGGTTCTCTACACACATGGGTTATTAGCAATTCCAGAGTCAGGATTATTTAGTCATACTGTGTGCACATCGAAGAGTGTCTTGAAATCTAAACTATGAATTGTCTTTTATATTCTGTAAAAATAAACTCAGCCAACAATAGAACAAATACATTCTGCATGTTTTGAGGAGGTAGGGTAGTAAAAATGTAGGTATACTGGCATAATATTGATCACAATGCATATAATGATGAGCTAAACATGTATATGGAAAAATGTAGAGGTAGGAAAAAAAAGTATGAGGACATGAAAAAATTGCATTCTCTTTGCTTATACTACCTTTGACATAAGGGTAACAAGAAGGTAATAAGACTAAGGTAAATGTAGACTTGAATGACTGAGATAAAGCTCATCGCTCACTGTCTTAACTGTGTATAATTATGCATTAAAGGACTACCTAAAGCTACTTGTTTGTTATATTAAGCTTGTCAGTGACACACAGTTTGTAGTTATATACAGTATATGTGGTAAATTGCAATATTAATTGTAATCTATAACAGTGTGATATTATTCAGTGTATTCAACCATTGTTAAAGAAAGAACTTAGGAAGGTAGTGAGACAAATGGCCATTACCTATATTAGAAAAATAAATGAATAAAATATCTGGCCAACTGAAATGCTCAGAGTATATGAAAATAAATAATGTAATGACCTAATATTTTTGTTTTCATCTTAACATTTTATCTTTTTCACAGCTACACAGTTAATCAGCTGTCACTCTTAATATCATCTTAATAGTGGTTACTAGGGTCTCTGTGTGTAGTCTTAAATCAAATTTTTGTGAATGAAATATGCTGTTATCGATGTGTTTGTTCTAATAGAATACAGCTGTGTGAAATATTTTGTGACTATGTGAAAAAAGGTACAGCTGTTGCCATCCAGTACAATTACTCATTCAATTTCTTTATAACAAGCATGACAACTAAAGACTGAGCAAATACAGAAATGGCAGGACTTAAATAACAAAACAGGTGAAGCCAATAGGTATTTAACACTGGTTGAAGACATTAACTAAACGACACATACAACACAGGAGGTTATGAGGCCATCTGGTGGTCATCTTGGGAAGAGGCAGCTGAATTCCTGACAAGATCACATGCTTTTATCTGTCAGGCACTGGAGGGAAATGGAGGAGATGACTGCTGGCCAGTTTGGAGGTCCATTAAGAGGTGAACTCTCACCCTCGTGAGCAGACAAAGGTGCGATCTAAGGGTCTGATTGGTTAACAGCTTCATGTGGATTCCTTCCAAAAGAAAGAAAAATATTAAAAATGCCCATTGATTGAATCTCCAGATTATCCATCCACTGGCAATATTACTGCACTAATACCACACTGCATTTGTACTTGATAGTTAATATTAGCTGGTTCCAGTTTTCATCCATTCGGATTCATAAGCGGTAACACTAGAAGGACAAAGATGCTATGCATGTTACAGTTATTACAAAGTGCTACTGTAGACATGGAGTACACAAAAGATATTCTGCATCCTCACAATCCACAAGGCAGCTACTCCTCGCATAAAATCATGTGAAGAAAATGACTGTGCACCTACAGTGGCAAGGCAATGCCTAGGTAGTGAGGCTAGATGCTTAGAAGGGTCTAAGGCTAGATGCTTAGAAGGATTACATATCATACAGCTAGATCTGCAGCTTCTACTTCCTTCAATGAGCTTTATAGGACTTGGAAAGTGCAATTTACAGTATTATGATGCTCACCTGCATGTCTTACACCATATGACCTGTAAAAAGAAACACATTATTCAAAGGAACGTCAGTAGGGCATTCCTTTAGACAGAATCTGGGTTTGATTCTATGATTCTATATGGGATCATACACCCTGGGTTTGAGGTGCTGCAATCCTACAGCACTGCCAGTTTCTGAATATATTAAACAGCCTGACTCTTTCAGCCTAATTAATTTCAGCCTGCAAACTGTGGGCAGTAGTGTGGTGTAGTGGTAAGGAATAGGTCTCATATCCAAAACGTTATTGATTCAACTCCCTGCAGCTGTACCCATGGGCAAGGTGCTTCATCTACAATTGCCTCAGTAAATATCCAGTTGTGACTGACATAAGTCTCTCTGGATAAGAGCATCTGCTAAATGCCAATAATGTCATGTAATGTAATTAATTCACTTGATGAACTAACCATCAATACGGCATTTCAGAATTTACGTTAAATGTAGAAAACAAGCTGTGATTATCTGGAGGTACACAGTTCCACCAATAAACAGGACACTGGAAAGGGCAGTGTGCTTACCACGGCGCTAATGATGCAGACAAAGACTACAGAAATGGCAATGGCACAGATCTGTTCAGGACCTGAAAATATATTACTTTATGATTAATACTTAATCATAATTAAGTAATACAAAGAGACGTTACTGTAAGGGTTGCATCAAAAAAGTTATGACTGATCATAATTTAAGACAACAACAGACCTACAGTGGGGCAAAACCCCACCTTTCAAACATTCTGCCATGATGCAGCAAATGTTGGGGAAAATCAGAGAGCTTACTCAGTGGTTGTCCCATGGTTCTGTTTGTGCTGGTCTTTCTTGGGACTTCAGTTGCAGTCTTCTCATCTAAAATATTCATATATTGAAAAGTTTAGCTATCTTTTTCAAAATATACTCTTATACACCAAAAACAATTTTTAAACAACTAATCTGGTTAAGTACTGTGAAACATAACAGTATGAACAAATCCATATTTGACCTTTCATATTCAATTGAAAACTGAATCCTTTTCAAAGGACATACCTAAAAGTTCAACTACACCTGTCAATGTCATCTGCAAACAGTGCCACCGGCGGCATCTTACTGATATCCATTAACAGTTGAACATAAAGATTGTATTCAGATTATCCATGTTTCATGCCTACAGTGCCCTCTGCCTTATTAAGTAGGAAAAATGTATTTCAAAAGTACGTGACATATCACTTTTATCTCTTTTTATGCTATTTTGAAAAATCTTATTGATCTTGATAGCATTGCAACATGATACCATCATAGGCTGAAGACAGTCATAAGATGAACATGTATTTGTCAATGCAGTTCTCAGTGTATCTGTGTAGATAAAGTTGTACATGTAATCCTCACAGACGTTTTGAAAATCTAAATATGTTACCTGATATGTTCTCCTTTTCAAAAGATGTACCTATAGTAAAACAGAGAGAAAACTGACTGTTATGGCTATGTGAGTGGAACTGCTAACAGGTAGCAAGTGAATCTTCTGATGACTGCAAGCTGAGTTGCTAATGCCAGCGTTTTGGCGTCATGGTTTCCATTAGAGATGATAAGAATGGTGAGCAAATTCCTGCACTTACTGCTCTGATCGATGGCAGGCTCTCCTGGAAATGAGGAAAAATGGAATTGTTAGAAAAGTCTCACTTGACAACAAACAATTAGATGCTGTTTTAACGCTCTCAGCCAGGCCGTCCACTGTAACACTAAACTTGTTTCATGGAGCTGTGAGAAATAGCTACACTGAAGATAATATTAAACAGTTCTGATGGGTTTCAAAGTAATGAATTATTTGGGATTTGGAATGGAATTGCAATTGCAAATGCAGTTACAAGCAATCAAACAATCAATGGTTTTGTTTACGTATACATTATAAATTAACACACAATTATTCTACTGAGACCTGAAATTGTGCTCCTCTGGAACAGAGTATGATAAATGGTATTATGGAATTGCCAATTCCTACCAAAAGTGAATTAGAAGTGTATTAAAAAAATATTCTGTTGTATGGAAATAGACGCTTATTAAAGCAACACAAAAGCCATGAAGCAAAGGCACACACAGTTTGCAATGCACTTTGAATCTTCCATGATTTGATACTGTATCTTACCTTTCAAGTTAATAAATGTGCCATTATATTCGCAGTTCAGTTGCTTGTCCGTGCACCACTTTACGTGTGTTGGTGCAATGTTGCAGTCCACTGATTTCTTTGAAGATGTACATAGGGGATCATTGCCATGGCGAACTGCATAACATTTGTCTACTTTGATCTTTTGGATCTGACACATTGCTTGAGTACCTACAAAATAAATGTAAATACACTGAGACATTTAAGCCCCCTCATAATAACACATAACATCAACCAGGTTATTGTCAGATGCAAAACCACAATTGTTATTTAAATAATACAATCACTCATATAATTTTTGTACTTCTTTCTTCACTTGATTCCAAATGACTATTCCGGGGTGACAGAGGTCACTGCTGCCCACTGTTGACTGATCTATTCCCAGATGCACATCCTAAAGAGGGCGTAAGAACCAGCTGAACGACAACCAGCCATTCAGCCCAACTGGGTTTGTGAGTTTGCCAATAATTTAGAGTTTATCTAGCACTGTGCCGAGCTTGGCTTTGAATACGCTAAAGGTCTCTGTTTACACAACTACATTATTCCATGCATTTATAACCAGCTACTTGTAGATTCTAAAGTGAGTAAAGTAAAGAGTAAAACTACATTAATGAATTATGAATTATGTTTTGTATGATATGTTTGGTTATCAATATGTACTGTACCTTGTACAACTGCTGACAGTGTGATAAAACCCAGAATAAACTTCATTTTCCTGGGAAAAAAGAAAATGAAAGCATTCAATGGAAGGCTGTTGAACTAGACTCAAAATTAGTTATTTATTAGCTTTTTGTCTGCAAATCTACATTGTAGAATGTCCAAACTTGTGAACATAGAATATTATTTGACAAGGAAAAATAAAAGTCTGTTTCTGATCCATGTAAAATAGGATGGATGAGGTTTACTTAAAAGTGTTAATGAAAGGGTTAAGCATATAACCAGTATAGAACTGAACGGTCACTTAAATTATACGATAAGGCCTTTCTGACTTTTGCAGAGTCCAAACCAAAAGTGATTATGCTCTCTGTGTAAAAGAACGCAGGACTCTGGAGTTGTCGGTCCAAAGAAACCAGACTATATAGAATTGTATTCTCATTTAAGTTTCTTTTTAAAACCCACTTTTACAAGCCAGGACTTAATGGAGTGGTTGCTTGTTTGGCTGTATTTGATTCATTTTTGTTCATCATTGTGTATTTTATATATAAATGCATTTTTTGTGAAATTTTGTTGAATTCATGTTTTTATTTATCATGGTCTTGTTTATACATATTTTAATTCTTCATTTCTGTATGTCTGCTTATTTCCTATTTGACTTTGCAGATTACTGAATGTACCAGAGCAGTAAAATGGCACATAGACGTCTTCCATGGGGTCTTCTTTTTTATTTTGGGGTGTAGATTGTCCCGACAGAGTGGCACAAGCTAATGCTACACCACCCCCTTATTTTCTTCGGCTTGTCAGTGTGTGAATGAGTAGGCTCACTCAGTGCTTTACCCCACCCTACCAGTAGGTGTCCGTAGTGTTTGCAGTGTAGTGTGCACACCTACCTTCGGTTGGCTCTCTATTGTTTTTTTTTTTTTTTTAAATGAACTGGTAACCTCAAAAAATTGAATCCTTCCTTTTGTGGACTGGGTCTGCTAGGTGGAGCTGAGTGGACACAAAAGGAAAAGGTCAAAGTCTTCAGAGTGGAATAGTTTATTCCCCAGTCACTAGCTTGTGCTAAGTCATGATATATCCATGTTGTCTGTGTAGTATGGGTTGGCTGAAATTGTTGTGTTAGAGCTTTAAACACAATTTATTGTTAGTGACTTGCAAAGAGAAGATATCATTTCACAACTGTAGTGTTTGGGACTAACTGAAGTGCTTCAACTAATAAAGGAGATACAAAATCATAATGCCACCATCTTCAATGTGACCAGGCCTTCTGAGAGTCTTTTTATAATGGCCATCTTAGCTACATCTCAGATTACCTATGTTTTGATGAAAAGAATGCCTCACACTATATAAGATAGCCTAACAGCAGACATGTCATATAAATCATTATTTACAACCAAGCTGGGCAACTCTGCTGTATTTGCTGTGCACATAGCTAGCTAGCTTGTGTATTCAGCTCCATCAAAGCTAGCTAACTAGATGAGTTTGTTTTGAAGCTGAAGTTAGTTGATAGCTAAGTGGAGTGAAGTGGAGCTAAGTGGAATGAAGAGTTACCCTTTGCTCTGGCTGATTTCTCAATATACCTCAGTTACTATGTTCTTTCTCATACCCGTAGCAAGCTAGCTCCTCCTCTCACAGAAGAATTCACTTTAAGAAAATTGTTTGGCTAGCAAATCAATTTTCACAACTTCATCTATAGAATCACTCCCATGGACCAATATTCAAAATAGCAATATGGTGTTCAGTAATTATAAAAGCATGAGTGTGGATTAAGTGTTCATACAAAAACACAAAACACACAGCGATGGTACTGGATTGTAAAGACACGTGCTGACCGGTGCCGCACATGTCGAAACAACCAGTACTTCCCCGAGCAAACTTTGCATGGTATTTGAATGCTTCATGGAATTAATGCGGCACTGAAACAGAAAGGATATGACTTCCAAATGAACAATTTTGTAGCAGATATTTATAATAATGAGTCTACTCACATGTGATGAAGCGTACCCTTTGCCTTCGCCCTTTTCCTGATCCTCCTCTTCCGCTAACGTAGGGCGTCTTTTCCGGACACGTGTCCATTGAGCTTTGTCACACGTAAGAGGGAATACCTATTGAGGAAGTTAAGGTAACTGCGTATAGTACACATAGTTTACCACTGATTACACATTCCATGTAATATTCAATGTGTAATCCAACATGAATAGGTTTTATTTTTGAAAAATCTGTCAGGTCCGATTACACTTTTACAGTTGAACAGAGGAACAATCATAAAACATTTCCATTTCTCTCACCTCTGCCAGTCAACTTCCTGGGTTCCTATAGAAATTTTTCATTGTCCATGTAGCAATGTCATTGCACATATAACATCGAAGAGGGATTCCTAACATTTTTTTTTGTCCTTTCATTGGCAGGATGTTCTGTCTGCCATTTCTGGTATGATACATTTGTATTTGTATGTATCCTCTCCATAAGGTATGATAACACACAGAATCAGCTCCATTCCTGCTGGTGGTTTTCCCCACTGGTCCCCTCTCTTCTGGCAGACCCAGGGCAATGCAGTCCCCATCACAGTGCCCACCACTCAGGCTCTCCCAGAGACCCTCCAGTTACCACATCCACTGATTGGTCAGGTACCAGCGACACTTTCAGAGGTCCTTCTTCCAAGTCTCCTATGTCCCTAATCTCCTCTAAAGATGGCAATGAAGGAAAGGCAAAAGAAATACACACAAAACCAGCAAACCCATATGACTGACAAGCCTCTGTGACTGGGCTGCTGCTGATCTGAGGACAAATGACCATCTGTGCACACAGGCTTAGTAAGCAAAACCTCACCCAGAAGAGGAACATTGGAAAAAGGAATGGAAAATTTCTGACCACATGTTTCTCATTTGTTCACTTCCATTTTCAGCCATTCAACAATAAGGAACAAACTGTACAAATCAAAATATTCAATTATTTAGAGGTAGTCTTTCACTGATTTGTTTATAGAGGCCAACATCAAAAGGACTGGACATTAAGGTAAAGATGAAGGCTTCTGTTGAAAGCCTTCTTCTTTACCTTATTATTTTGCTTTACTCTGTGTATGCAGTAAAGGTGCAAAGCCTTCTGATCTGGGTGTGACATAATGCCCAACCATTTCTCTGTAACATAGCTTTCACAATACTAAGAGTCACAACGCTCATGTCGCAAGTCCTCTTCCTCTTGTTAATTATATCTACATGTCAGTGATCTTCCCTGGTCAATAGCTGTACTAGTCTGGAGAGGCTGCATCTGTACAGTTTGGGGTCAGGGTTTCCACCCCTGGAGCAGTTGATCCTCCAGCAGTCAAGCCTGTTTCTACAGCGCCTACATCAGTCTCCTGCGGCTAGTCCCATAGAAATGGTAACTCAACAGTTTAAATCAGTTTTAGTAAAATTACTTTGATAACCTAGAGGACTGGTCATATATATATATATATAAATATAGTTTGATGGTGTATGTGCTGATTAAAGGTCCCGAAAATATCTTATGAGGTCATAAGTCTTACAAAAAGCCAATGTGATGTTGGACACTATTAAATCTCTGTATGTTGTGAAAGCTGGCATATACCTCATGGTTAGGAATAAGGCTTTTCCTCCCTCCATCAATTATGATAGAGTCATAAGCCATACCATCCTACTCCTTTTCCCCTCTGCCTCCAGTGCCACATCTGAGAAAAAAACAACAAACATATGCAAAACCTTTTACAGCTATTCTTTCTCTCAGAGATATATCATAGTAGCATAATAGTAACAGTAATATAATGAAGTCTTAAGTCAATGTGTGAAATTAGCCCTCAATAACAGAAACTGAAATGGTAAAGAAAATATGCGCTCCTTCTCCATCCCGATAGAGTTAGCCCTATTCCTTGACTTGTGGTAAGATATTCCAAATCAACTTTGACGTTCACGTCTACATTATGATATGTTATGAGGTGTGGCTTTTAATGGGTAGGTTCTTTGAAAACAGGTCTGACTAGAACCTTGGCTAGCACAAATGGATGATCAGTAATTTCAGGGTGAGGTCTGCCATTTAGGTCAGGATTGCAATTTAACCCTTTGGAGACTTTGCTTCATATCTGAGATTCAGCTTATTAGTTATACTGAATACACTTCATAGATTTAATAAAATTCAGAACAATGCAAAATTGTTACGAGCTGTGATATATGGTAACATATGGTCAACTTTTTAACAGACAAGTACATCTGTATTTTCTGTGAGATATGTCAATAATGCATTCAATATTTTATTTCAAAAGTTTTAAAATACAATGTAAATGCAATACATGTACAATATTTATATAGGTATTTGGCCAATGTAATGTTGGACTAACTTTAAAAACACATGAAGTTGCATCTTTTCAGTTCTGATTTGGGTACATGAATATATTGAAACAAACTGGATTGTGGACACTTGAATCAGAATTTGGCATGTTTTATGTGGCCCAAGTAATTTTTACATCACTATGCACACAACAGGTCAATGTTCTCATTATAATTCTGCGTGATTACACAGGAGTGATGTCTAGTGTTGCTGTTTATATCTGCATGCAGGACCTTCCAGGACGAAGGTCAATTCATACTGATATCGGATGTGGGCCACTTTCAAACATAAATATGAGTAGACAGAAAAAAAATCAGATCTGGGCAACAATTCAGAATTGAGCATTAAAGTGTGCAGTCTGAATGTGGCATTAGTCCACATTTCTCAGGATTTCGACACAGCAATTTTCAAATGCCATTAATTTGAGTGACAGGTTGTGGGTTGCTGCCTTTAAAAAGAAAACCAAGAAATTAAAAATACCCATTCACTGAAGTTACAGGTAAACCATTTTGAATCTGATTTCTTCTCTAACTCCCAGTTTCTTTTAAGAATTTGGAAATTCCACTTTTTCCCCTTTTTCTCCCAATACCGCATTAAGAGCACAGTCGAGCATGTGCTCTCCCCAGAAACATGTGGTGCCCAGCACTGCTTCATTAGTACTTGCTGAGCTATGCATGTTTCCCAAAAAGGTGTATATGTTTTATTTAAGATCCAGCTCAATGACTTTATACATCTTCCAAGCATCGCAAGATGGATGTTAAACTCAGCACTTGCTTTAAGGTGGCCTCCGTAGCACAATGGCACGGCAAGTATTTAATTGCATGATGCAAGTATTTAACATGCATGAATTATTTTAACTGCATGATCATTAGGTGGCTAGGCAGAGAATCAAACTGACTGTGTGACCAGGATACTACTTACCATTATCGCTCTTTACAAAGAGTGCTATGGATTCTTTAATGATTATAGTGAGTCCATTTCTTATTTGAAAGATGGCTCTTGCATATCTGGCGCCCTCTGCTGACTGATTTACTCAACCAGCCCATCCTAAAACGAACATGAGAACAAAATAATTAGCAAGCATCCAATGCAATGTTCTCGCAAAAAATCTTGATTTCACTATTATTAATATTGTGTTTGTTCTGGAGCTTATTTTACAGTATTTTTGTTAATGGGGTATTATTTTGCAACGTAACAATATAACCAGATAAAACTGTCATATAACTTGTATCATGGTGAAACAATGGCAGATCCTAGAGGATAATGACATCAGTGTAATGTAAAAGTGAAAAATGTTCTCAACTGATCCATGTCCCCCCAAGCCCGGCTCACAACCATCAAATGAGGAACTGCAACCCTGCCACAACTGTTGCTGGTGCTCCAACATAACTCCCAAGCCATTTCACCAAAAGAGAGAAATTACACAAGAAAGAACAACTGAGAACACAAACAATAGATCAGAACTATAAGATTCTTCCATCGAACACTTCTCAGGTCGTTTTGGCGGTAGTGATATGCCGCTGTTATAATTCCACAGAAATTATGGGGGCCTCAGAACACAGGTAAATGCTTACATTTCTGCTGATATACTGAGATGTAGTATATTGTCCAACAATTATTAAAGGAGGCACAAGGATATCTTCGAATGCACACTCTTGAACTAGCCTACAGCTGCTGATAATCACCATCTAAAATGTTACTGTTTATGTTAGGTTGGGGGGTAATGTTAGGAAAACTTGAGATATTATGCATGTCAAAAACGTGTATGGTTCTTAGCATATTTAATTTAAACACAATCACAATGAAGTTAAATTGAATTATATGGCTAACCAGAATGAATGGTGTACCCCCGAAGGTTTTCGGTTTCTAAATTTCCGTGCTACTGCTTCTTTGTAGACCTGACTAGATTAGAATACTCTGATCTTTTTCTCAAATAGTCGGTGAACAGGCTAGGTTGCGTTTATTTACTCTGATAGGTATTCTATGCCAAACCGTCATGTCCGAACGTATTGATCAAGGCCTGCAGGTTATCTATGTGTTCGATGTAGTGTTTGTAGATTACGATAATTGCATTACCTAAAGTTGGAAAGAAATAATCTTGTCTGGCCACACAACATTTCAGATACCAACAGCGCCACGGGAGGGAGTTAAAAGATTGCGGAAAAGAATTTCCACTGCAGCAGTCATAAGCGAGGCTTTGAACCGTGATAAGACTAGGCACACAGTTAGGTTCCCGTCATATGACTCGCCGGAGGGGGGTCTACGAGTTGAGTGTGCAGACAACGCAAGAATGCGCTTCAGTAGTCGATTATACGTGAAAGTCCGAGGGGTTAGAAGGAAGAATGCGTTTGGAACATTCAGCTCCAACCAGTGCGGGCAAAAATAGGACTTGCAATAACGTCTACGGCAAAAGTTGGTTACCAAACTGATTTCGACTAAAAGTGAAGTAGTTACTGTAGTCGTGACCACGGTTACAAAACTATGTTTGTGTACCGGTGTATCATTTTTACAGCGTGAAGTTCAAGGGAAACAATGGAACCCTCACGCGAAGGGGGTGTCTCACCTACACGTGACATCCATAACCCGAGCGCTAGGCAGAAACTTTTGCAGAAAATGAACTGCACCACCGCCGGTTACTATGACAGGGACGCAAGGAACCTGGTGAAGTATCCGGCCATGAAGCACAAAATTTCCGCATCAGATGAAGCCTACGGCAGAGCATCGGTACCCGCACCTGCTCCGTATACTCCACCGCTCGGGTTACCTGGTGTTATGGATGCTGAAGGGAGAGTGGATGAGTCCAGACTGCGGACGCACATCATCAAAAATGGCAAGTCTTCGTATCGATAAATATCTGAGTTCTCGGGAAAGTAGCAATATCGTCACCCTGGTTTCCCCTTACTGTTAGCTTAAACGTGCTAGCAAAGCATATTCTTGCTAAGATTAGATGAGAAAAGACCAGCATAATTTGACTAAGTCTGCCTTGAGCATGTGTTTGCTGATTACGCGTTTTTCCTTTTTTTCGTGTGGTACATCCGTCAATTTGTGGGATTTCCTCTCTGTTTGTTACCCTCATCCGCGGTCCACGTGTGAAGACTTTTAAAGGCCCTGACTCTCAATCCTAAAGAAACGTCAAACATATAGCAATGTTTGAGTGAAGCCTTGCATTTTAATTCCGTGTAGCTTCGAGTCAAATCAACTGACCAGTCTTGCCTGTGCCTTAAAAGTTTGTATCTCTATTTTGACACTTTGCAATGAACACTTTTTATATAACTTGTAGCTGTCAACAGCATTATGCGGTAAAATACGTGTAGTAGCTCCGTGTTTCTCTGCCTGTGTCACTTTGCACGTCAAACTGTTTACATTGTTCCAGTTCAGAAGCCATGTTTGTATGAGAGCAGTTACTGTGCATATGAAACTAACATCATTTCCCCTTACATAGTTAATGTGTTCGAGCGCCATGACTTTGTTTTTATTTCAGTACAGGTCACAATATCATTTAATTTTCCTCTGGCTTGTTGGCACTATTACCTCCTGATCGTCATTTCATTAAAGCAAGTGACACACATTAATTGAATCTTACATGTTTATCCTAAACAAGGTTGCACTATATGAAACAGTAATTATGAATACCGTGATATACTATGACACAGTCAAAATGGCCTCCAGTAATGGCTTAATGTTTAAGTGTGTCTTCTGATATTATACATCATGATAGTTGTGATAGTAGAAAGTATGATAGTTTCACAGAGCCATATATTATTACTGTAGCTCCTCATATCCTATATTCAAATACTAAAGCCGTGCTTTGTCTTGAGAGACTGTACACACCTCACATTCATTGTGTAAATAGTGAGTAAGTGCAAAGGGATCTGTGTTTACCCACACCTTCAAGTATGGAACTTAATCTTATCAACTAATTATTTTATTTCATTTGGGTTCTTATGCGAAATATGTTGTAAAAAGATATAAGCTGTCCGGGGAAAATATGCTCATGAAAGTGTTGTCTAAACTACCTCTGGGTCAGAGAGCTGTGTGAGATGGTGACCCTGACTTTTAAGCAGCACAGATGTGGCCAAGTTGTTGCTTTTTCTTTTTGTTGGTTTTGTGTAGTTTCTGTCTGAACTCTTAATTACATTATTAAATCAATTATTCGGTTAAATTGGCTCAGTCAAGCGTGTGCTTAATGTGTGCATGGTTTTGATTGTTGAGAGAAGCCTAGAACATCTGCAGGACTGTGGGACCTCACAGTGACATACCCCTGAACTGCAGTGTACATACCCATGGGTCGGTGGGAATAAGGCATTTTTCATTTTACTAATTTTTGCATTGGTCATGCTCTGGTCGCACACAGTGGAACCAGAGGCAGTGAATAATAGTGAATAAACTGCAAGTCTGTTTACATCTTCTCCAGAGCAGCAAAGAAAATTGGCCGTCACCACAGAGCCGTTTAAAATCGATGTCCCTGAGGGTTTCCTCGCGTCTGACTGGCAAGTCAAGCGACAGTCAGGTGACACACGATCTCTGTGTTTATGGCGGAAGAGCATACAGATGGAGCCAGGACAGACCAGTCTCGTGGGCCGAGGGTCTGGCCCCTCTCGATGTCCTTGAGTTGAATTGTACAAAAACATTTCTTCACTTTAAACAAAGGCTCTACAGTTGCAAGTGAGAATGAGGGTGGGTGTTATGAGGGGTGAAGTAATTTGTGATAGATCAAGAGATTCACATGAAAAGCATTTGTCATGGTGTCAGTGTAGAAAGTATTTACAACTAGAAGTGAGTAAATGCCTGAGTGACTCTTAAACTCACCCCTTGGTAACGTGCAGACATCTGGTGGCATTTTGCAAGAGGTGCAGATTTGTATCAGAGGGCTTGGGAAAACTACACTATGCTTGTATCTGCTCTTATAGATGACATTGAATTACATTGTTGGCATTTAGCAGATGCTCTTATCCACAGGGACTTACACAGGTTACAGTTTTTACATGGCATCCATGTATATAGCTAGATATTTACTGAGGCAATTCTGGGTTATGTACCTTGCACAAGGGTACAACAGCAGTACCCCAGCGGGGAACTTAACCGGCAACCTTTCGGTTCCAAGTCCTGCTCCTTACCACTATGCTACACTGCCGCCACATTATTAAAACTGCCCCAGATTAAAACATACACGATGTCCTCTAGAGTTATTAATAACCCAGATTAAACATGAATTAAAAACATGGTAAGTACTTTCTTTTTTGTTTCTGTTTAATCAGGGCTGTTTGTCAATGTTTAGGGTATTGAATTAGCTAAACCACTTAAAAGGAATTGACCCAAATGTAACAGTGTTTCACAGATCATATCTGTAAACTCAAACCACCCATTGCTTTTGTTTGAGGGAACTCTGCAGATTGTTGCGTGGACTTTGCCCTATCAAACAGCTCTGAACCGATGAAACCTCAAGAAGGAGGGAGAAGCGCCTGAGAAGGCCACGTTAGAGAACTGCTGCGTCTCACAGGCTCCTGTGGGGAAAAGAAAAAAAAAAAAAACAGAGCCTGTCTCAACCCGAGGCCGTGTGGAAAGGGCACCTAACGCCTGGCTATGGCAAAGCTGCGGCACACTCCTCTCTCGCTCAGACACCGCTGTGTGAATTGGATCGTTGTCTTGTTATGTTCATGAGGCGCTTTGCAGTGAGGCCGTCCGGTCATGTGCTTCAGAGGTTGCATAATGGCCTGATGAAGGTTGTTAGGAAGAGGGGTGAAGTTCCCTGTTGAATGAATCGTTTGGCCGCTGCCTATTTTAGGTGTTTTACCTCCTCTGTGCAGTTTCCCCTGAGGTGTATCATCTGACCTTAACTGCTCTGGGGGTCACTGCTGTCTTACTTGCTGCTATCTCTGTTGGGTTGTGGAATCTGAAATACTAGTTAATCTTAATATAATATTTCTTGTGTTTCCATTAGATTGTTTTCACATATATGCTGGGGTCTGAATTTTAAAATGAAGGTAACAAAGTAAAATAAAATAAATAATACTTATTTTCTGAATCATGTATGTAATACAATACAATAATACAATACAATAATAATCAGTGTAAATAATACTTATTTTTAATGAATCATTAAAGCAAGGCTTTAATATGAGAGAAAATAAATTGCGTGTAAAAATAAAAAAAATATTACAATAAAAGGCGTTTGTAAGAATCAACCTTGAACATAATTGCCTGGTTGAAAAGTGTATGTGTTCTAAAGCCTGTGGATGAAGAAGGTATAATGTTTGTTTTTGCATCATGACTGTAATTGGACCAGAGGTGTAGAGTTATCGGTGTATGCTTCGGCTCCTGTTTGTATTTTACAGTCCAATAGCTGTTGTAGTATTGAAACACACCCTTAATGTGTCTCCTGCCTGTTCCCCCCCAGGCGGCGTTTCCCCTTCTGAGCGTCGGCAGGTGTGGCGCTTCTTGTTCGGCATGTTCCCCTGCAGCTCCACTGCTCTAGAGCGCCCCCTGCTGCAAGAGCAGCTGGCAGTACGCTACCAGGTCATGAAGAGGAAGTGGCAACAGCTTCTCCCCGCCGCTGTGCGTTTGCGGCTGAATGGCACCGATGGTACTGCGGAACCCTAGATCCAGCGTTCTCCTGGCGTCACCCATGTTGTGTTGTCCGTTTGCATGCGTGTGTGCATTTTCCGCCCTCTCTCTTATTTGTCTCTGTCTGTTTATTTTTCGCCCCTCGCTGTCTTCATAATATAAGTTGCAGGCTTTTTGGTCTGGCCTTGGTGGTCCACAGCTCCACAGCAACTTTTCAACAGCTTTTAAAGCACCGTCTCAGAACAGGAAGGGCAGGTTGAAGTGGTGTAGCTATGGCGATGCTCGCTGCAATCGGGCATTAAAGCATGTGGGTCAGAAGGAACCCTGCCGTCTTCATAGCCCTGAAAGACCAGGTTTAGGCAGCTGTGCTTTATGTGTAGTGTCCTTGTGCCTCCCTGTCTCCCTTTGCTCCTTGCTACTCCATCTGACTCTTGTGTCTCCTGGGCCCCACCTGTGCTGATGTGCATGTCTCTGGCGCAGCGGAGCTGATAGCAGCAGTGAAGTACTTCGAGCAGAGGAAGAAGAGAGAGGAACAGATGTGCCGAGGGCAGAGCGAGGAGGTCAAGGAGAGGCTCTCCTTCCTGGAGCTGCAGGCACAGGTGCAACACCATGTTAGCCAGTCCTAAGCTAATTAAGGGTGCTTTCACACTTGGATTGTTTGGAAGGGACTGTCTAGACCAGGATGTGTTTATCCCCAGAGTTTGGCTTGTTGTTTTCAAATTTGGGTGCAGACCAAATGAATGTGCTCAAGTTCATTTGAACAAGGAGGTCCTCTCCGAATTAACTGAGGTGCAGTTCATCCTGAGATTTCCCTGGTGTGAAAGCAGTCCTCTCTATTTACACTGCCTATGGCACAAACTGACAGTGAGCATCTGATGGAATGCTCACGTCTTGATTTTCCAAGCAAACAATGGTGGAAAGATGACTTGACAGAGACTCTGAACATACCCTACAGGAAATTACATTTCATGTTTCAATACGAGTGGAATCTCCTTGCTCTTGTTTGAGCTAACCACACAAAAGTGCATACTGCACAAACTCCTGCTGTTGGTCTATAAATCTGGCCAGTCTTAAAGGGTCAGTTCTGAAGTGCTAGTCCAGAGTAAAATGTCCTTGTTGCTCTGCTGACAAAGTAGGGGTTATCAAGCCATGTGTGCTATGAAAAGAGATCATTTGGCATTGAAATGCATTGATTATTTATTTTATTGGTCAGGTTTCATAACTTGCATTGTACATACGATCTATGGACACAGCTGGGTATTTACTGAAGCAGTTCTTTGCCAACACGGAGGCACACCTAGGAACTGAGGCATATGAGACCCTGTTTTTCAGGTTCTGTTTGAGAGGGTCACTTTTGACATAGAGGAGCTGCAGGAGGCCATACGCATCATCGACAAAGATGTCCCCAGAACGGACAGAGACCTGGCCTACTACCTGTGAGTGCCATTGCCCAGCCCACGTTGGAGCAGTCTGGATGTGACATGCAGAAAGGGGACATATCAAACCAGAATAAGTGAAAAACACATAATGTCACAGTACTGTTACATATTTATATTAATTATAGTTCTGAATGTTGTGATGGAAGTCGCTCTGTTGTGCTGGAAGTTGCTCTGGATAAAAGCGCCTGCTAAATTAATACAATGTAATGTAAATATAATGTATAATGCATATAATGTAATGTAAAAAATGCTTTTTTTGTGGTTTTTACTCACTTAAACACTGGAGAGGAGAAATATGATATTCCACTGAACTGGTAGTGTATGTATATTAATGAAAACTCCCTGCAACAAGTATTTTCACCTTCTCAAAATGAGCCATCATGACATGATTAGGTGACTGTGCTATGCTCATTAGAGAATACAAAAATCAGTGCCATTTCCTGTGGAAGTGTTAAGTATAATTCATGTTTCTGGGAAAGGACGAATCCTGTAATATATATGAAGTATGAAGTATATTATAGCTTGCTATTTGCAGCCATGACTTGAAATGATACTGCACTATCCCCCCAAAAAACCTACTTGGGACCTGCACAGAATGTTTTTAGATTCACTTTATGTGGGGGAAATGGCATTGGAAAAATCTAAGTTGTTTCCAGTCTTCATGTTTTCAAAAGCAGTTAAGTGGAAATAGTCTCACTCAAGCCTCATTCTTATTTTATGTCGTTTACCCATGATGCAAAGGGGGCCAACAAACTCAGTCAGCAACAAACCAGCTGTGGCTTTTACTGTATTGACATGGAGCTGTGCAGAGATAACGATGAGGTCATGATTTCTGTGTCAACACACAGTGAATGTGGATTATGGTTTAACCGCGAGCCTAACAAACACTTTACACGATGTGTCCCCTGTAGAGGTCATGGGGCTGTTTTGAGGATTACACAAATTTTGAGCACTGTTTCGCATTTCAGCAAATTGTTAACAATGAAAGTCCTGTAAACCTCCCTCGGCTTAATAGAATTATTGCTGTTGTTTCTGGAGTTGAGATTTAGCGAGGTAATACACCGTCGTAATGCTACTTTGAGGTTTGTAATGAGAGAGCACACTTGGCTGCTTCTTTGCTATGCTCCCGTGTTTTGAAGGTGTCCAGGCACAAAGACGTGTCCTCTTTCTCTCTTTCAAAGGAATTGGATTTCCTCTAAATGTTGATGTTTATGTCTGCAGGGGAGAGGGCTCGGGGAATCTTCTGGTGCTGAGAGAAATCCTCATCACATACGCTGCTTTTCACCCAGGTAAGTGGTTGCTTCTTCCTTCTCTGTGACCTTCTGTTACTCTCTGCTCTCCCCTTGGCTCGTTGAAGCACTTCTCCTCGGGTTTTAATGCAATATATTAGGGATGCTTGTCTCACAAGAGCCTGTCAGAAAACCCTCAGGAGTTTTCCGAATAGCAGGAGTGGAACAACAGCCTCAAGAGTTGTGAGAGCCCTCTGGTGGTTGACTGTGATATTACAAATTAGCCCTGGAATGCAACTTTGCACAAGGAGCCTCGCACTGCACACACCCTTCTGTTTTCACTCAACACACACTCTTTGCTGTAAGGAAATATTCCAGCAACAATTAAGATTTACAATACAGTGGAGGAATAAGGGACTGATGCAGGGGAATTGCGTAGTGAAAGTGCGTTATGAATTATGCCCATCAACTCCAGTTTGGTTGGGTCTGTGTATGCCATTGCTTATGTAGTATGAATGTGCAAAATGCTGTATGTTCCACTGCTGAATACTGTCTCTCTCTCCTTTGTCTTTGCAATCTAAATTCTTCATCCTTTTTGGCATAAAGGAGAGTACCATGTGAATGTTAATTACTGTAACTTTGTGCAGAAGACAAATATTGTAACTGTCACATTAGCAAGTGCAATAAGCAGTTATATGAAAATGAAAAGCAAAAAAACACGCATGACATGAATCTTAGCAAACCAGTTTGTTTCACCTGTGTGTTTCTGTGTGTGCTTCTGTTTGTCGAAACACTGTGTGTGTGTGTGTGTGTGTGTGTGTGTGTGTGTGTGTGTGTGTGTGTGTGTGCGCATGTGTGTGCGCATGTGTGTTATTGGCTGTGAGGGCAGAGGTCAGTTATGCCCAGGGAATGAATGACCTCTGCAGCCGGTTCCTGGAGGTGCTAGACTCTGAAGTGGACACTTACTGGAGTTTTTCCTGCTACATGGAGAAGTTCTCCCGGGACTTCCGAGCAGATGGGCTACACCGGAAGATTGGTGAGTTTCCTCTTTTAGCAACTGCACAGTGCACAAATGGATATGAAGTTACAAACCATTAAAAGTTGGGAAAGTATTTTAGCTACTATAACAAAATGCATTTTTAAAGCTCATTTTCATCCCGTGTGCATTCTAGGCATTGCAACTGATTCATTTTTATAAACGACCATTTATTTACTTTATTTGCTTTACCAAGTATTTACTGTTTATTTTGGAATTCTTAAGTATTATTATTAATGTTGACATTAATTGTATTACTCACATAGTATTTGTACATTTGTGTGTTCATGTGTTTTAAATACATACTCACGTTGTATTTGTGAGTGTATACTGTCACCGACTGGCTTCATGGATCTGTCACTCAGAGCTGGAGGCGGAGCTACTGAAGGAGCTGGATCCCCAGCTCCATGCACACCTTGTGACGGACAACATGGACAGACTGGCGTTCTGTCACAGGTAGCCATTGGTCTGCGACCTCTGCTCTGCGCTGTGCTCAACACAGGCCTTTGCCGTCACACAGCCTTTCTTGCATGCAGTTTGCAGCTGTCTTCTGTGCTGTGGCTGTACACCTTGCATGTATTTCAGTGCCACTGTTGTACCCAATGCACTGTGTTAGTCTACCTCATGGTATATTTTCTCGCTGGCTCAAACATTTTTAGTGCTAAGTGACACTGTGGTCACTGTGGACAGCATTGTGATGTAGTGGTAAGAAGCAGCACTCGTAACCAAAAGGTTGCTGATTCCATTTCCCACCATGGTGCTGCTATTGTGCCTTCGCCCAAGGTACTTAACAAACAAATTGCATGAGTAAATATCCAGCTGTATAAATGGATAAAGTACTATGTAAGTCGCTCTGCATGAGAGTGACCGCTAAATTTACATTTATTCATTTGCAGACACTTTTATCCAAAGCAACTTACAAAGCAAGTGAGGTAGAGTACAACACAAGCCATATAAGGAGTCAACAATGACAATAATGTATTGTAATGTAATGCTGCAGAATGCTCTGCTTTGATTTTGGGCTGCTGTGCCACGGTTCTGCCCTGTGCAGGTGGCTGCTCCTGGGTTTCCAGCGAGAGTTCGAGCACAGCGATGCCCTGCGGCTCTTCGAGATACTGAGCTGCGACCACCTGGAGCTCATCTCCCAGCAGGTGGAACGGGCCCATTACCAGGAGAGGCTGGCCCGCAAGCACAGCCTAGGTGAGACCGGGATCACCCCGGACCGGCACACCCCTGATCCACATCTTGGGCCCCCCATTTCCTCCGCTTAACCCATGCAGAGACCCTAAATGCATTTGTAACCTCTGGAGAGGTCATTGTCTCAGCTGTAACTCTTGCAGTGAATACAGTGTCAGATGTAACACTCACAGAAACACTAATCCCAATTGCCGTCTTTTTCATCTGCATCCTTACCTGTCCAGTATACCTCCCATGTTATCATTCAGCCCAAAATCCCAACACTTTCAATACAAACCCTCTCTGAATTCATTATCTGCTCTGTAATACAAATCTGTTGCACAGCTCAGAGAGTCACTATAACAGTCAACATTATCCATCATTGAAAACAGGTGTTTCAAATCTTCAGTATTGTGTATTTTACTTATTTCATATTTCAGCATGCCCTAATTTTACATGAAAAATGGAAAAAAAAACAAAATAAGCCAGTTCAATCAATCATTAACCAATTTTCTTCAGCCTGCTTCTAAATCCACATCTCAGATCCAATCCCCTCATATTAATCTTGCAAAAATCCCATCTGCAGACCTAATCCCATCTGTAACCAAGTGGTGCATTGTTGGTGTTAATTCTCGTGTTTGCTTTCTTGTGATTGGGTCAATTGGGTGCCATCAGAGGACCACCCATCGTCAGAGCCACAAGCCATCAACACAGAGTTCACCTTTGAGCTGTTCATCTGTGCCGCAATCTTATTGGAGCACAGAGACACTCTGCTCAGGTGCAGGAATGAAGTACAGCTAATCCAGTTCACAAGCAGGTGGGTGTGCACTTTTTTTTTTTATTTGTCACTCTAACACGATACATGGAGTTTTCCATCCTGCTATGTAGAGAAATAATGGTCAGTGGTCAATGGTCACTTCGTGGAATGACGAATTTGCATCTATTCATTTTGCAGACACTTTTATCCAAAGACACTTAGTAGTGTAGGAGGTGTAAAACACAAGCAAAAAAGCCGTATAAGGAGTCTGCAATATTAAAGTGCTATATGACCAATAGTTGGCCACACCAGGTGCAAGCTAGCTGCTAAAGATACGAGTGCATTAAACAATTAGATCTTTTTTTAAGTAAAGGAAGCAAAGGAAAACAAAGTTTAAGATGTAAGAAGTTGCTTTAGGTGGTAGTGTTACAGGTGACCAGGTGAGTGTGGAATAGACAGCTGTTCCACACTCACCTGATCACCTAGTTATGGACAGCCATGTCCATAACAAGTGATCAGGTGATCACTGCACACCTATATCCATAGCTGTCCTACCCCCTGGCTCTGTGCAGTTTGCAGGGGACCCTGGATCTGAACAGCACTCTGAAGAAAGCAGAGGAGCTCTTCTACAACTACTGCAAGAGGTCGGCCTGGGACCACCTGAACGACCGCTGCCGGTCACGCAGGAGCAAAGAGGAGCAGTTCATCCGCCACCTCCGCAATCTCTTCTCCTGAAGGCACTCGGACACCGGGACTGAATGGGTGCGATCTCTCCCTTTCCCAAAACTCCATCCGCATCAGACTGAACCTCGTGAGGGGTGTGCCCCGCTGAATGAGAAGAGCATTATTACTGTTCTCCAGCGTGCTGTAACCTTGTTATGGTGGACCCTTGAATCACATGTTCTGTCCAGTCAGCATTTTCAGTTCAATTGAAAAAACTGTTGCCCCTCCATCTCTCCCCCACCCCCCTGCCCCCCGAATTATGCTGCTTTCACCAAACTCTGTCCATTCCATTTGGAGGTTGTTTGAGATCGTATGGTTAAAAGATGTTTTGTCTATTTAAACCCATATTTATTATAGAGATGATGACAGAATAGCAGGTAGATAAGCCCACTTTTTTCCCATTTGTTGCTTATCTTGCCGAGCAGAAGTTGGTTTTCCGTGAGGATTTTTACCAGAAATGATGTGCTGTAAAATAAGGCTTGAAAGTCATGTGACCTCCTTTCCATGGAAGAAGATCACTTGCACATGTGTTATGAAACCGGTCGAAAACGATATATTTAGCAGTATCAGCTCTATGTGGAAACAGCCATGTTGTGGAAGCCGTAAGGCCTGTCTCCCAGTCCTACACTCTGATGCTGGTTGACCTATGCGTCACTCTGGCACAGAGCATAATAATAGCACAGGCTTCATATTCAAAGCTATGGTCTCTGAGAAAGATCATGGATCAGAGCCAAGGCAGGCACTTTCTAGAAGACACTACTACTCTGGAAAGAAAGTTTTCTCCACTGTCAGCGTCACAGAAATAGCCCTGGCATTGGACATCCCTGTGGAACTCCTTTTACATTGATAAGAACATGATTCCACACCACGGTCATACAGGGACACTGCACTCCTATATGCTGAAATTGCTACATCATGTTGTCCATGTAGAGGAAGAGCTCTTTTCTTGCATTTGTTGATCTAATGTGAAAACATTGTTTAATCATTGTTTGATCCGAAACTTCTGAACATTTTACACTACAAGTGTTAAACATCCAGTGCAACTCTTCAAGTAAGAATCCATGCCATTAATCATCTGGGAATGTTGTTACTTGTTACAGCTTTATGCAGAGTGACATTTTTACATATAATATGCATTTGTACAGCTAGATGTTTATGCAGGAAATTTGAATAAAGCTTAAGGATTCAGTGGCAGTGCATCATGTGAGAATTGAACCCCCAACGAGTCACAAGTTCATAACCATAAGCATTACATCACACTGCCCACTCTACTTATTGTGTTGGCTTTAACAGAAAGTTTTTTTTTTTTACAGAGGTTTTATTCCTGTTTCCATTTCTAATGATTATATCCATTAGACAATGAAGAAATCAACAGTTTCAAATCAAAAGTTTTCATTTGGCCATGTCTTTCAATTCCGTCCTCATTCTTAACAAAACAAGATATTCTGAAGAAAAATCACAAAACTTTTCTTAATGCTATGGCTTTATCAAGAAGTGCATCTGTCATCATGTTTCAAAGTTTTGAATAAATGACCTTTTCAAGTTCTTGTTATGCACAATGTTATTGACATACAGCATACAGGTGGTTGAGAATGATCTCCCATATTCACCAGAATATATATCATTTTCATGTATATCAAACATCAGTACCACTACCACCTGTCTAAGTGGGCCAGGCAGGAGAATTTGACTTTGCTACACAAAATCTACTGCTGCTTGTGTGCTATTCAGCTTCCATGGAGGTTTGCAAATATATGCAAATGACAGTGAAGACCTGTTGAATGGTGTAGGGTAGTGGTTAAAGTGCGTGTTTATGATCTGATACACAGACCCTGTAAAGGTTTACTATTGAATTGACATGCAAGGCGTTAACAGCTGACCACAGTAACCCCCCCCACCCCCCCCTGGGGAGGGTTCTGTTCTCTCAACACGTGTGTCCTGGACATACCAGACAGGAACTGGTGGACCCAGGACAGGTGCAGCACATCCAAAACCGATCTTGGGAGGCCAGCGGCATGAGCAAGAGGAAAGGAAAAAAAGCAGGAGGAGGGGTATATTTTAGGATCACCGCTTGACATTTCAACTCCCGTGCAGCCATGAGTCAGAGACTGAAGAATAGGCATTGGCGCACAGGCTAGGCGGAATCTAGCCGCTGTTTAGTCGGTGTGAAGATTTAAACAATTTCATGTGGATCATTAAAGTGTGGGTATTGCTGCAGTTGTCTCCTACCTGAGGCTCTGAAATCTGAAATGAAATTAACTTTTTTACAGTTTTGCTTTGCTCTCATAATTGTTGCTGCTCTTGACTGGATCTTCTAAAACTGGTATTTTTGATATTATGTCACTTGGGACAAAAAAATTGTCCCAAGAAAATCATTTGTTTGCAGTGTATTTCCGAACAAAACTAACCAGTTTGTTCAGAGTATGGTCATGACTGCCAAAACCCACATGATTGTTTAAATTCTTTAATAAGTTTAAAGTAATTGTAGCTGAAAGCTGAAAAAGACACATTTACATATTTCCAATGCGTCTGTATGAAATTTATTTCCCTACCATCTTCTCTTACCATCAAAGCATAAAAGAGATTTCAGTATTTCTGTTACATAATTATGAAAACACATATCAACGGTTTAGAACCAGAGGGTCATAACTGACATTTTCAAATTTTTACTACAGTAGTAAGTTTTACTTGCAAAGACCTGCAGAAGTCCCTGTATGGTTGGAGAATGTTTCAGAGTGAAAGCAAATTCCTCTGATTCTCTGTACTTTTGCCCTTTTTGCACAAACCTGAACCCAGGTCCTTTTTCCTCATGTTTTCCAATGCACTTAATGATTTCAGATGTATCATTTGCCAGTAGATAGAGTTCACCAAGAGATTTCATTTGATATAGAATACTCATTTTGTCCCAGAATGTCACTTACATCCCTCATGTTCTCACCCCTCAATATGTACATTTCAGTTTGTGTAGTTTGTGTTTTGACACTGATGATGAATTATTTAAAGTAGTGATACCTTAAGCAGTTAGAAATAGCAGGAAAAAATCTGACATCATAAAAATGTTCTGTAAATTGTACTAAAAATATAGTTCAGAGCTGTATTTATTACCGTAGCCTGATAAACACATGAAGACCGTTGGTTTTAAAAGTAACGTTAAAAAAAAAGTAAGTTATACATCCCATATATACAATTGTGTGCTAATTGGAAGAGATCAGCTTCTCTTCTCTTTAGTGCTGGCAGCCGGATAAAGTCAGCGCTCTATCCTTTGCCATCTGCTGTGTTCACAACCATAAATTAAATTTCTAACTTGGCAGGACGTTTCGGACACAGTCTGCCAACGACAGGCCTTGATCCAGGGCACCAGAAGCCACAACGCCACGAGATGGAGACCTCGTCACACTCTGTCTTTGTGAGCATATTTTTTTTTTTTACCATTGGTGCCACTGCATCAGAAACAGCAGCTCGCAAATGAACAGCAGTTCAGCTGCGCAGGAGTAGCTGCGCAGTCATTATTTGCAGGCCAGATGACCACATGGGGGCCCAGTTCTTACCAGTGTCTGGGTTGCCAGCTCAAGCACTCAGCAGGACTCTCTTTGCCTTTGCTTTGTGTGAAGGTTGTTCTCATGTGTGATTGATTCGGCGAATGCACAAACTGGCAACCCTGCACAGTGATGGTTTGCTTATTTGCAGTCACTGAAGAAAGCCGCTAATATTAATACATTGAATAGATGTTGCAATCTAATTATCTATGTCTGCTGCCAGCCCATCCTGACAGGAGACTAGACAGCAAAGACTTCTTGATCTAGACAATGCCTACTTTGAAAGGATTCTCACAGACCAGCAGGGTGTTATGAACAACTGGACTGGCCAGCTACTGAGCCTAGTCTTCTTTTATAGCGTGTCACAATTTTGTGCGTATGGCACCAACGTGCAGAATGATCAGCTGATTGTTGTGTTCATCGTATCAGTCGAGGGGGAACTCTGTTTGTGGTGGTTTTAGCAGGAGTGTGTAGTCACCGCAGAACTCCACTCATATTGAATAATGGCGATATGATTGCACAGTGCCGCATCACCGAAGTAGTTCGGGCTTACTTCCTGCTCTTCCTGTGGCCTCTTCCTGCCATGGAACAATTCCAGCGTGTCCTTACGCTGTGTATGTAGCGGTGGTTTTCTTCTCAGATGAGAACGTATGTGACAGTTATGCGATGAATTCCTCTCTGACCAGACCTGAGTCTCGCTGACCATTTGAGGGATGAGCTGGGATTGTGTGTGGTATGCAGGACTCAGAGACCAGAGAACAGAACAGAACAGGCCTTTGTCTGCTCAGAATACCACACAGGACAGACTCCCAGAAGACGGCCTCCGCTTCTTGTTATGAGGCATTCCCCCTCCAGCTTTTATTGTTTCCGTGGGTGGTCACACACAACTAGCGTGTGATTGCACAGGAAACCCCCTATTGGTCAGCCCTGGTAATCTACATAATTCCATGTTCTATAAAATGTCAGTACACCTGCTTCAAAATCTGCTACAATATTTTGTAATATCTTAGGTAATGTGAATTTTTTGACATTGTAAGCGGTCAGATTCTTTTGATGCTGGCTAAAACTAAGTTAACTTTTAGGCCGCAAGTCATTGGCAACCAGTAAATTGGCAACTGATAATAAATGACATGATTACCATGATCATAACACATCGTAACTCATCTGCCCTACTGTCAGCATACCCCACGACCTTACTTATTGCCACATTAATTTGAACAGTTAATGCTCACTTCTGATGGTCATTAAGCAAAGTTAACAGTAAGTGGTATAGAACATGCAGGGTGTAATCCTGACATTGCATTGTGGGACAGCCAACAGAAACCCAGTGCATAATTATCAGTCAACACTTTCACCATTTCCTGGCTGCTCTTTACCACAATCCACTTATACTTATCTTGAGCACACAACTTGGTGAGCAAATACGTTACACCGGTTAGGAATTGCTCTAATCAGATTTCCAGCCCTTGAAATGACTTTTTATATTACATTACAGACACAGCAAGCTCCAAACTTGTACCATGCACAAAAGCGAGTAAAAGCACCTCCCCTCACACACCCCCACTGCCCCCCCCCCTTCCAGGCACCACCCTTCTCATGTGCTGACACTGGGCTGATAACTGTTCTGCTATTGGGTGCCAGAGAGTTTGAGCTAAACAGAAGCGGGCCTGGAACTTTCTGTGACTGAGTCAGCTGACCACTGATGGAATCTTACTCCCGAGCGCTCTGAGTTTATATACGCAGACTGCAGAGCCAGCTGTTGAGAGTCCGCATCCACTTATTGGGGAGCGCAAGAACCTTGGGGGTTTGGCCGAGGGCACACCAGTGGTGTTGAGTGGTTGGGGAAACTTGCTACTGCAGTCTTCCAAGTCTCATAACGACCGAGCGAGCAAGGTAACGCTTTGCCCGAGAAGCCCAGCATTCAATCCTGGGCTGACTGGCTTTCTGCTTGGCTTGCTGTCAAACTACAAACAAAAAAAGCTTGCTCTTTGTAGGAAAGAGCACTTGCATGCTTCAGGAGCTAGTTTGTGATATTTTGTGGCAACATCTGGACGAGGGTTCAGTGTTTTTTTTCCATGCATGTTCACAGAATTCCTCTAAGGGACAGATGAATTGCATACAGCTGGCTATGTGTTTTGAAAAGTACTACTGTGTAAAGGATGATGCAAGAAGAATTACTTTTAGACACAAACACTGAGAATGGACAACCTAAAGCTAATTCCCATGATTGATTTGGCAACATTGAAACCTTTTTTTGTCTGGTTGTGTTTAATTAGTCCACTATTTAAGCTTCATCTTAAGGTCTAATTTGATGCTTGCAGCCAAACTTTCAACAGACGCTGTTGTGCTCATGCACTCTCCGTGTCCTGTTTCACAAATACAATAACTCATTAAAATGCCATGTTTATTGGCTGTACATTTTAGCAAAACACCAGTGAAGGACACCACTAAGATTATATTCATAATATATATTTATAATGTTGATAATAATTCCTAATATAAATACTGTAGATGATGAAGAGAAATCACACCCACACACTCATGTTGCACCAACATGTGTTGGTTATCATGCAAACAAACAATGTTTTGACTACGCTGGTCTTAGTCATTGGAAACATGGTAGAAATGTGATCTGCACACATTTCTCTGTATTACTGGTATCATTTTTTCACCATACACTTATAACTTAATTGAATGCATATACCACTGTCCTTGTTTTGAGGAAATCTAAATAATGTAAATAGCAATTGATGCTCAATCTAATCTAAAGTCTAATCTAAAGTAAAGTAAAAGTCTAATCTAAAGATGTGTGCGCAAACCAGGCACCATGAGAACGCCCTTCGGGCAGCGTTGGCTTGGAAAAGGGCCACTGTCAGTCTTGCACAGCATGACTGTTAGTTCAACTGAGTTCATGGGTGTAATAACGGGATGTGATCACACCAGGTTTATAATTAGTCTGTCTGTCTTACATCTGTAGAGCTCCATCCTCAGTGTGGAGGATTACCAAATGTTGTACTTTTCTAGAAACTCATTTAAGAGGACGTTGGACAGAAATAAGCTCTGAGTGATGGCAGACTGATCATGGAGATGGGGGCGGGGAGGCGGGGGGTTGGCTGGTTAGGTTTGACTGCCAGATCTTGATATAATTACATTCCGGAAACGGGATCTGGACTACACTGTTCCTGTGATTCATTAACATTGAGGAGAAATTAGAAATCAAGACGTGATTTTTCGCTTAAAATGGAAGTACCACAGAGTGGGTTTGTGCAAGATTTTAATAGCGCAGCAAAGCCAGTTATAACCCTTACAAAGTCAACTGAAGAATATTTTTAAGTTGCATGAAGAGGGCAATACTGAAAAACCTGGTTAGAACTGCATGTCCTCCCTCCCTTCTTTTTCTCACCAACAAACACTCCTTGTCTTTTTTTTTCAAACTGACATCAGCAGACAGAGGTAAACAGCCAGGGTCTTTGTCAGTAGGAAAGTACTCAAATTTTCCACATTGCTTTTGCCAAGGCCTTTTTTATTTGACTTTCTCTGCCCCGGCAAAAGTATGTAGCCTGACACAATTTGAAATCCCGACATCCGCAGTTAACAGAGGTCTGATTTTTACAGTCTGGAAAATAGCACACTAAAACTGAATTCAAATTGGGTTTTGGCGGGTTACTGCATTATGTAAGAATTTTAATATTGTGTTTTAACAAGCCCTGTTTTAACAACAACCAATCTGAACACCTGTTTGAGCAGGTGGTATATCATTTTCTTATGTTATATTTTAAATCGCTTTTGTCATCATTCACAATAATGACATGAACAGCAAAATGTGAGGAGCTGCAGGATCCAGCTTCTGGAAGGGAGTCAAGCGTGCATTTGCACAAGGGTTAGTTCATCAGAGCGGTTCTTCTTCGCTTTGCCAGAAGGGTGTTCAGTTGCAGGGGTGGGAGCTGCTGGCTCTGACGGAGCAGTTGCTGTTTTAGGCGTTAGACTAAGGCCTGGCCACACCCCCCCCCCAACTCCCCCGCCCCCCGCCCCTTTTTATGGCGCTTGGCCAGGCCTGTTCTTTCTAGAACTGCAGAGCTCTTGCTATCACGTCTGAGTCTGTTACACACAGACCGCTGTGACTCCGCATGGAGCTGCACCCTCGCTGGGGCCGACAGGCAGCCCCAGGGGGGGTTTACATGCACTTCCATGCCTTTTTTTCACTATAATTTAGACTCTTTGGTTTTTATTACACACCGTTAAATGCAACCGTCCTTTGCATGGGTTAGGAAATTGGTAGGAAAAGCAAAGCCTGAGGTTGAGTTTTCGACAACAGCTTAAGCGAAAAACAAATGTATGAAACTGTTATGAAATACGATATATTTTATGTACAACAGCACTATTCTGTATGTCCAGAACAAATATTTCTCTTCAAGGGCAATAAAATCAATTATCTATGGCAAATGTCCTGTAAACACACTTCAGATAAAGTTCTGCCAGCTTCAGACACTTTCTGCAAACATCTGCAAACATAAACAACCTTTACTTTCAAACATAAATGAATGCAGCAGCCAGAATACCTGTATATTTTCTCAAGCATCCATTTACATTATTCATAAAAATTAAAATACTAAGAAAATAAATAAAAAAAACTTCATCCTCATTAAAGGAGCATGATCCTATTTTTCCCTCTAACCTGAATTTTTCATTATTTTTTACATTCTTTCTTACACCATGGTGGCCTATCTCTTGTTTCAGACTAAATTCTGCTCACGGGAACAAAAAAACTGCTTATATGTAACAGTCGAACTTGACTCCAACAAAATGTCAGACCAACATTTCTTAGACAACACCACTTAGACAAGGCTCAGACATCATGCTCTTCCCATCGGAATGTGCTGACACCTATGCCCTATATTGCTGACACAAGGTTACTGCAATGCCTCCTGACTCACTGGGGGTGAGGGGGTGGGGGGCAATGGGGACGGGGGTGGGATCTGGGATTAGCACCAGAGCTAGAGAAAGCATGTGTGATGTGCTGTACATATGACCAGTACATGTCAGTGTTGGCACACAGTGTGACACAAAGTTGAGGACAGATAATGTATCATTTTACATAAAGAATCTCACGGTATGGCAATGGTGGGAGTGCCATAAATCATTTCTATTGAAACTGGGGGGCTGCACTATGATATACAAGGCTTATAAAGAGGATTCCTCAAAGAAGCTAGCCGTGACTTTACTGCCACATTAAGAATCACATCTAACGTTCAAAGGCAAGGTCTAAAACAGCTGAAGCTGTTACTGTGTGTCAGTTGAGCTTTATAAAGCTTGCATGTTGCCCCGGGTAAGGACATTAAAATTATATTAATTCTAACACCTCTGATGATCTTATTGGGACAGCATGTCTAAGGGTCCAGCAGTGGGCATTGACCTGGGAACCACGTACTCCTGCGTGGGCATCTTCCAGCATGGCAAGGTGGAGATCATCGCCAACGACCAGGGAAACAGGACCACACCCAGCTATGTTGCCTTCACCGACACAGAGAGGCTTATTGGCGATGCTGCCAAGAATCAGGTGGCCATGAACCCTACCAACACTGTATTTGGTAAGAGTTGTAGCTCTTAGAATGCCTGCCATCCCAAGCAAATGAATACCCAAATAAGAAAACCAATCTTTTTAGTGTGATTGCTTATCATGTATCATAGTGTTGGCAAAATCTTCATTTTTTGTTTCTCTACTCATAAGCAATGTGTTCATTAATTGCAATGTTTTTTCTAATGCAACTGCTGGATTGTATGTGGCTTGTGCAAAAAAACAAAGTACAACTGTACAGTACACATGTAGGAATGTATAAAATGTTTTGAAGTTAGTTGAGGTTTAAAATGCAAATTCCTCCCCCTCACAATTCCCCAGTAAAAGACAGAGCTGTGTCAATTTTGTCCACTTGAGGGCCTCATAACTCCATACATTCCAAGCCATCCACTCATAGACATTTTTGTGTTCAGCATCATTTTAACATTGTCCAGTAAAATTGAATCATGATGGGTTAAAACTTCGCTTTGTTCCTGTATTTGAACATAATCACTGGAACTATGAGGTTTGTTCCATTTTTACAACATTCAAACCACCCCACACTCACACTGCATTGGGCATCCTCTCCACCCTCTGCCTCCCTCCCAGATGCTAAGCGCCTGATTGGCCGCCGCTATGACGACCCAGTGGTGCAGTCGGACATGAAGCACTGGCCATTCCGTGTGGTGAACGATGGCGGGAAGCCCAAGATGGAGGTGGAGTACAAGGGTGAGATGAAGACCTTTTACCCTGAGGAGGTTTCGTCCATGGTACTCACCAAGATGAAGGAGATCTCCGAAGCCTACCTGGGAAAGGTGAGCAGGTGGCCTTTGCCCCCAGGCCTGTGTGAAGGTAGAGCACGCGTCACCCAAACTCCCATGCTTGCACAACAGTCTAAATTAGTAACCACATTTTAGTGTTGGGGATGTCTTTATGCTGTAAAATCTGTTATGTGTTGAAGCAAACCTCTTACCTGACTACTCAGGTAGTCTTCAGTGAGCTGAAGGAAAAACAGGTACGATCCATAAACTGTGGGACCTCTGTTACAGTGAAAAAGAGAATTGGATCCATCTCCGAAGGTCAAAACAGTAATAATGTACTGTATTACCAATATATCCTTTTGCATAATAAGTTAAAACTTGAGGCTGAACAGTAGAGATCTGTATGTTACTCTAAAGTTGCACACTACAGTTATTATGAAATATATAACTGTTTATATATATCTCTGAACGCTTGTCAGCATCCAGATGTGTAATTCTCCCATGGTTTAGTTAGTTTAGTTCGCTCTATGCTGCACACAAATATTTCCTCCATCTGTTGTGAGAATTTTATTTGTACACAGCCCTCATGTCCTACCCACAAACACACAGACACACTCACACACACATACACACACATTCTAACAGAAATAATATGAACAGGAAAGCAAGATAAGGTCCAAGATGTTATGGTTACATCTACTTGCACTATATCATTTGTTTAAATCTCTCCTTCATCAGCAGTTTCTAACACCTTTATGTGGGAGCACCTTGTAACATGTTCTGCAATGTGGTCTCGCTTGTTAAAACTTCCTTCAGCAAAAACACAGACCAAGGAGATCCTTATCTGTCTCAGGAAGCTGAACTAGATATGCATAAAGGAAGCAAATGCAATAAATACAGCTTCATAATTCGGTTGAAGTGTCAGTCAAAAGCTATAGTTAAACTACAGGCCTCAATACTCAACTCCAGTTTTCAAAGTGGCCCATATCCGATGCCTGTATTTAAATTAATGTTATGGCCTGTGTGCACAAATTAACAACAAAAGAAGGCACTATGTCGAACGCATACCATGTGGTATGAGTTTAACTGCTCTTAATATAGTGATGCACTTATGCACTCTGCTAAATGATGTAATGTAAACTGTTACATTTAGCAGGCAGTAAAACCACAACTTCCTTGATAAAATCATCAAACCAACCAATTTCATTGTGATGATCAGACAAAGGATGAGAAGGTTGGCCGCTTTGGCATACAATTTCCATTTTTGTTCAGATAGAGATTCGGATGCAGGGAGTGGAGCCATGACTGGTGTTTAGGGGTGTTTAGGGGTGCTCTAACAAGCGGCAATGGCTGACTTCTGAATGAAGATGGAAACATTTGAGTTTTTTGTGCAACAGCTTAACCCCAAGGCTGTCCCGGCATCACACAGTGTTGCAGCTGTCGCTCCCAGCACGGGATGTGTAGGAGTTAGATGTTAACCAAAATATATCAGATAAGACCGCCCACATGCGGGCCACAAGGCATTATAACTGGGTAAGATTTGTGGAAATAAATCAGATATGCCCATATCTGATGCCATGTATTCATTACTGTTCACACCAGAAGAAAACAATATATTATCTGTATCAGATGACAAAAAAAATTGGGCTTTAAACTGGCAGTGTAAACAAGGCTAAACAAGTACCCATCTCAATGTGAACATGCAAGTTTTCAGTTTAGATTGTCTGAAATGTTTGACTTCACCTCTGCCTCATTCTCTGATCCTCTTGGTCGCTGCCAGACGGTGACAAATGCTGTCATCACGGTGCCTGCCTACTTCAACGACTCCCAGCGCCAGGCCACCAAAGACGCCGGAACCATCGCCGGGCTGAATGTTCTACGCATCATCAACGAGCCCACCGCGGCCGCCATCGCATACGGCCTGGACAAGAAGGTGCAGTGTAATAGCCCGAGTCTTCACCCTTCAGACCTCCACATTGCTCCCTGTCCATCTGGTTAACATCACATTACATTGGATTACATTCATTTAGCAGACGCTCTTATCCAGAGTGACTTCCAGTAAAAAAGAACAGAAGTGTATCCATTCGGGTTGAATGAGCAACAGTAACAGACCAGGCTAATAACAGACCAGGGGGTGTGAGCAGAAACACTATTCAAGCCCTACCACAGGTTAAACTTGTGCAACCTGACTAGACAAGGGAAGCCAAGTATACTACCATTCATCACAGTCACTAGATCCCTGAACTCAATCACAGCAGAATTCAGATTACAGCGAGTTAAAGCCATCCTTAATTGCTTTTCCAAGGTCGGTGGGGAGCGCAACGTCCTGATCTTTGACTTGGGTGGAGGAACCTTTGACGTGTCCATCCTGACCATCGAGGACGGGATCTTCGAGGTCAAGGCCACCGCCGGGGACACCCACCTGGGTGGGGAGGACTTTGACAACCGCATGGTCAACCACTTCATTGGGGAGTTCAAGCGCAAGTTCAAGAAGGACATCACCAACAACAAGCGTGCCGTGAGGCGTCTGCGGACGGCCTGCGAGCGCGCCAAGAGGACCCTGTCCTCCAGCACCCAGGCCAGCATCGAGATTGACTCCCTCTACGAGGGCTCTGACTTCTACACCTCCATCACCCGGGCGCGGTTCGAGGAGCTCAACGCCGACCTCTTCCGTGGCACTCTGGAGCCCGTGGAGAAGGCCCTGAGGGACGCCAAGATGGACAAAGCCCAGATCCACGACATCGTCCTGGTGGGCGGCTCCACCCGCATCCCCAAGATCCAGAAGCTACTGCAGGACTTCTTCAATGGCCGCGACCTCAACAAGAGCATCAACCCCGATGAGGCCGTGGCTTATGGCGCTGGTATATATTCCCAAATAAAAACCTAGCATACCTGTTTCATGCCAATTTGTTTAAATGTCATTCTTGGCATTTACAGACATATTGAAATGTCTCAGGCTTTGGGGCAGGTGCAAAGTGCCCCAGCCTTTATCTCACAAGGTGCATGGTTATGATCAATTATGAAAATATTTTTTCAGCTATGTCTGTTCATCAGTGTATCTATCAGAATTTGTAGTTATCTAACTTTAATCTTTTTGTTCCTGTTGCCCCAAGCTGTGCAGGCTGCCATCCTGGCCGGAGACAAGTCAGAGAACGTCCAGGATCTGCTGCTTTTGGACGTGACCCCTCTGTCCCTGGGTATCGAAACTGCAGGAGGGGTCATGACTGTCCTCATCAAGAGGAACACCACCATCCCTACCAAGCAGACCCAAACCTTCACTACATACTCTGACAACCAGCCTGGAGTGCTCATCCAGGTCCGTACACCTATCTGTCTGTCAGACTGTGATTCTCTGAATGCTCAGTGGACCTCTGTGATTAATAGTTGCATGAATTCATGTCTTCATTTGTGTGGGGTGGCAGTGTGGCATAGTGATAAGGCACTGGGCTTGTAAACAAAATGTCACTGGTTCAGCTCCCCACTGGGGCACTGCTGATGTACCCTTGGGCAAGGTACTTAACCCAGAATTGCCTCAGTAAATAAACGACAATAATGTAATGTAATAATGTTTTGTGATAACTTTGTCTTTCTGACAATGTGTTGCCATTGCCGGCCTGAGCTGAGCCTTTGACAGTATCACATGTATGTCTGTGCCAAGTCTGTTAGCCTCAAAGTGCGCTTGCCAACATCTTTTATTCTATTTCACACTCAGGTGTATGAGGGTGAGAGAGCAATGACCAAAGACAACAATCTCCTGGGCAAGTTTGAGCTGACAGGGATCCCCCCAGCTCCCCGTGGCGTTCCCCAGATCGAGGTGACCTTTGACATCGACGCCAACGGCATCCTCAACGTGTCAGCTGTTGACAAGAGCACTGGCAAGGAGAACAAGATCACTATCACCAACGACAAAGGTAGCTATTTTTGGGGGCTTGTGTCTGAGTGGGGAGGATTCCTGAAGATTTATTAAAATTCATCGAAAGATCAGTTTGAAAGGAATGCTTTCTGAAACTGGAACTCAGAGCAGGCAAAAGACACATTCTTCACCTTGGGTTACAGCTGCATCAGGAAGCATAGTTCTGAATTTCATTAATTTATCATTTGCTTAGAGTTAGGGAAAAGAGAAAATCTGGATGTGAGTTATGACAGGAACGTGTAAACTAAATGAGGGTAAAAAACAAAGGAAGAACAGTTGGAATATAAAACAGAAAAAATTAAAGAAAAAGTGTCCTCTTGCGTTTTCCCACAGGCCGTTTGTCTAAAGAGGACATTGAGCGCATGGTGCAGGAGGCAGACCAGTACCGGGCTGAGGACGAGGCCCAGAGAGAGAAAGTCACCGCCAAGAACTCGCTGGAGTCCCTGGCCTTCAACATGAAGAGCACCGTGGAGGACGAGAAGCTGAAGGACAAAATCAGCCCTGAGGACAAGAAGACAATCATCGACAAGTGCAACGAGGTCATTTCCTGGCTGGACAGGAACCAGGTAATCTTGAAAGTTCCACAGTTATACCAAGTTTTCACTTTGACAAAAAGAAGACACATCCTTTGATTTCATTCTGAAAGTTCCATTCTGTAAAGGGATATGAAAGGAAGATTAATACTCTCTGTGCATATATGTTTTCCATAAATGACTGTATTTATGAGTGAATAATCTGACGTTTCTATTTTGACAATGCCTACCCAGTATCCATCTCTTTCTCTTGTATCTCACAGACGGCAGAAAAAGATGAATACGATCATCAGCAGAAAGAGCTGGAGAAGGTGTGCAACCCCATCATCACTAAGCTGTACCAGGGTGCTGGGGGTATGCCCGGAGGCATGCCTGGGGGAATGCCGGGGGGGTTCCCTGGAGGAGCTGGGGGAGCCTCCTCTGGACCAACTATCGAGGAGGTGGACTAAACTGCCAATCAGCAAGGGAAGAAATGATGAAGAATACACATTCTCTTATTTTATATTCCATCAGTTCCGAATTGATTAGTCACATGATTCAATGATTTTCAACTCAGATGATATAATTATATGATCAAAGTATATAATATGTGTATGCATATATATGCATATTATATTATATTATATTATATACTTTGATTGTATTGTAATATTATCAAAGTACCTCCTGCAGCTTGTCAGCTAATAATGCTCAATGTCTGAGACAAACAGCAACTAAGTACTGAAACCTGCGGCCTTCATATACGGCATATGATAATTACAAGATGCCAGGAATTAACAGCATACAGCAACTTATTTCTATACTGCTTTTGCCATTCAATATGTGACAAGTGGTCACATATTAATTTGAGCCAAAGTATTTGTGTGAAGTTTGTAGCTTGTGTTGTGACTTCCTTTCTTCTATCATACTTCCTCTGAGAAAAGACTTTTTTTTTTCTCATTTTTGCAACCAGGTGTTTTTAGCCTGTGTGCAGAATGGAAATTTTTGTATGGCTGGATGCAGTGCAATAAACAGCAGGGTTCTAATCCTGTGAGTTGCCGAATGTTTGTGTCTCTCCTTTTTACATTTACATTTACATTTATTTATTTAGCAGACGCTTTTATCCAAAGCGACTTACAAAAGTGCATACAGTAAGTATAGCGACAGTACGGGGACAGGATGTGTACAGTTCCACAATGAGACAGTAGTTCTCAGCCGAGAGCAAGGTCTGTTTGAGGACACAGTACTATCACTGTACATTGTACAATTACAGCGTATAGGGCAACTAATACGATACACCTTCAAACGGCAAACTTCAACAACTTCAAACGGCGCAATGAGCGTCAGGGTAAAGGCAGCAACAAGAAACAATTTAAAAAGCACAGCAATTTACGACAGATTGGGGGGGGGGGGGGGCAGCTGGAGCTATTCTCAACATCATATCTGAATATTACACGATAGATCACCCATTAGAATATTATACATGCAATACAGGAGCCACATCTAAGATTTCAGTTTCCCATCCACAAATACTCCCTCAGACCTGATTCCTATCTTCTTCCAGCTACCAGTTTAAACTGTTCACAGCTCAGTGAACAGACTTTCTTCTGTACAATGAGGTTCCCTCTGTGCATGAAACCCTGCAAAAGATTCTTGTGGGATATCAACTGATTCACAGTCAGTTTGATTTACAAATGTGCCATCTGTCATACCTGGTAATATGTCATAAACTAACTGCATCATCTATTCTTGCCATAGACCTTGCCAAAGGTCTTTTCAGTGGGACTTGTAGTGGGACCCCAGTGGGACATGGGCATATGTGCTCCTAGATTATTGCTGGGTATGTATAAACTTCAGGAGGTGGAACATGTGATAAGATTCTTGCCAAGAGCAGCCAATGCACTAAGGTGACCACTAGATTGTACACATGGATGAGTACGTTTATGTAAAATGAGAATGGAAAAACGGGCCATTTAGGTGCATGACCTTTGATAAACTTTGTTTTGTCACATTTTTTCAAAATTGTCTCCTAAGGTGAAGGCCACTGCAATGCAGAAATTATGGCTGAATTAACTGAATAACTGAATTAATACTTTAATAGATTTTTTCTTATAAGTATGTCCATACTCCACACTCTTATAATTATGTCCATACTCCACACATGGTTTATCCTTGTGGGATACAAGTATGTGATCTTCATCGGTACTTACTGAAGTACTTTGCTGTTTACTCTGTCTGCAGGGGCTCTGATTAAATAGATTTCTATGGTTTCTCTGTCACCCTGATCAAACTTTTTAATCAAGCACATCAGAATAATAATAATAATAATAATAATAATAATAATAATAATAATTTCCATTGCATAAATTGCTAAAAGATGCAGTGATGTAAATGTGTATATAAATGGAGAAATACATCAGATATACAAGTCACATAAACTGAAAGCAAGTTAGACTGAGTCTGGGGAGATAAACGGCTTTCTAAGGAGCTGGATAAAATATATATGATTAAATTCAAATTCTGTGGTCATGATCAAGACCAGGTAATGTAATGACAGAGTGGCCATTGATGTTGATCCATCATATGGAAGCACAGATGGATCCCTTATGAGAAGGCAATACTGTATGTGTAAAAATTCAATATTTCAGGCTGCATTTACTTTATACAAGAAAGTGTACAAAATATTATTTTGTTTAGGAGGACAAAAATATGTTTAGTGGAACTAGACAATTCCCAAAAGCCCCACCCACTCACACAGTATGAGAGGTTCAGCGGTATAGACAGATGGTGTCTGATTACAAAGGAAATCATAACAGATTTTCATTAGCTTTTCAAACTAGATGTATCACGTGCTACTTTGCACTTTTTACCAAAACAAGCTCTGCATATGCTGTAGGTGAGAGGAACCAAACAGGGCTCTCTCTGCAGTGGTAGCATGCAGTCTGATATCTTACAGGGAGCCAGAGCAAAGATTCTGAAGCAGCTACAACATGGAAAAATCTTTCTTATTATTATACAAATATGATAGAATTTGATGCTTTTTCCTGTGTATAGACACATCTGCGAATCTGTCCTGGTCTTTGGTCTTATAATTGCAGAAATCCTTGGAGTTTTACTCGCATGAAAGGCTACATAAAACTGCCTGTCAAAATAAACAACGAATTATTCCATTTATCCAAGTATGCTGCGTTTACTACAACCGCAAAATGCTGGAAATCAGGGCAGAGCACACCACCCAGTCACCAGGCATCTGTTTAAATTTCCATTTGGTTACATATTTCATGCTAATGTAAGTGGGAGACTTGCCCATGCAGTACAGAACGTGTGCTGGTACCGAGAAAAAAAAAAACCCCACAGTGAGACACTTCCACCTGCTGCCTGCCATGCTGTGCCTTTCCCACTTCTATCTGTCCTTGTTTGAGGACACCGAGGGGAGAGCAAGATATAAAGCCCAAAGTTCACAGCGGGGTAGGGTATAAGAACCCCAAGGGGAGCAGGACGAGGTGTAGGGACGTGTACCACACCCTGAAACATGGCCATGTTTTGGATCGTCAGCTGCTTGGCTCTGGTGGGCTCTGCTTTCGGTAAGCGATTTTTGGAGAGTGGTACAGCTGCAAGGTAGCAGTGGAAAATTTTATCTTGAGCATCGGGCAGTGGAAGGAAGTTGTTTTCGTACATGTTTTCAGTAGCTGCTTCCTCAAGATAGTAGTATCACTGGAGATGTGTACTATTGTGTGCATAGCTAATACAGAAATGACTTTGACTTTTGTGACTTTGACTTTAGCACATATAACCAAGAGCTAAATGAGACACTACAGCTGCAAAATGATAGAGTAAGTGCAAAGACAAAGTAGAGAGGACCTGTAAATTTCATGTAGCAGGTGTACACTATTATATGATGTCCAATGTATTGGTAATGTTTTCATAACACACACATTTATAACACACGACCATCCTTCAATCCCTATGACGGTCATTGAACTGTGAACTGGACCTCTGTTCCCTCACATCTTTGGATCACAGGTTGCGGAGTGCCAGCAATCAAGCCCCAGGTGAGCGGGTACAACAAGATTGTCAACGGAGAGAATGCCGTGCCTGGGTCCTGGCCCTGGCAGGTGTCCCTTCAAGTGAGTGCACTTCCCCTGTAAATTATCAGTTTCCATCAAAAGCCTCTAATCTTTAAACTGCATGCAAAGTAATAACCCTCTGCCCCCCCCCCCCCCCAGGACGCCACTGGGTTCCACTTCTGCGGAGGCTCCCTTATCAGCCAGTACTGGGTTGTCACTGCTGCCCACTGCGGTGTCTCGTAAGAAGGCCTGTGCACGCATGACGCTTCTCACAAAATGCTCCACAGAGTCCTGCTGATGCGCGTGTGGTCGTCTTTATGCTAACAATGCACACACCCCCAGCCCCTTTGTTTTTCGCACTCCTCAGCCCCTCCCGGCACCGTGTCATCCTCGGGGAGCACGATCGCCAGTCCAACACCGAGCAGATCCAGGTCAAGTCCATCGCCAGGGTAAGGGCCTCCGTGCTGGCCAGTGGCAGACAGACTAAGCGGTGTCAAATTTCATACTTTCACATCTGCAAACAGTGCAGGTGCATACACTATATATCCAAAAGATATGCTTCAGCAGAGAGGATATGCGCTAACAGTAAATGCATATTTTTTTTCAACAGGCTATAACTCATCCCTACTACAACAGCCAAAACTTCAACAACGACATCACCCTGCTAAAGCTGTCTTCTCCAGCCCAGATGACACCCCGCGTGTCCCCTGTATGCCTGGCCACCTCCAGCACCAGTGTCCCCTCCGGGACTCTCTGCGTCACCACTGGCTGGGGCAGAACTGGAACCACCTGTGAGTGAACTAGGGGTCTGTTTTCTAGTCGTTCATAAGTCAGATGAAAAGCTCTCCTCCCTGACCCCAAACAGCCATTTAGAAGAATAATGGTTTAATTCTGGAGAACACAGCCAGCCACGGCCATTTTTGCTTTATGGTTGTGCTTCTTGGTATTATGTCACCCTCATCCACATTCCTCATATTATTCCCTCCCCATCCAGCAAGTCCTCGTTACCTCCAGCAGGTGGCGCTCCCCCTGCTCAGCCCAGCTCAGTGTAAGCAGTACTGGGGCCAGAACAGAATCACTGATGCCATGATCTGTGCAGGAGCTTCCGGAGTGTCCTCTTGTCAGGTAATCACACACATACTCACCAATCCACCTACACATTTACACACACACACACGCACGCACGCACACACACACACACACACATACACACACGCGCGCGCACGCATGCACACACGCATGCACACACAGTCACAAACATGCACATACGCAGCCACACATACCAGTTACTTATTACCAACTTTTTTATCTTCTCCTATTCCTCTCATTTATCCACTTGATATTTGCCAACTTGTACACTTCACCTACTGTGGCTCTTCTCATGTCTTCCTCTGCCAGTCTAGTGGCCAGCATCATCTCTCCCTCTCCTCTCTCCTGGCACAGGGTGATTCTGGCGGTCCTCTGGTCTGTGAGAGAAGTGGAGTTTGGTCTCAGGTGGGCATTGTGTCCTGGGGCACTAGCAACTGCAACGTGCGTGCACCCGCCGTCTACGCCAGAGTGTCCTACCTGCGCAGCTGGATCGACCAGACTGTAGCCTACAACTAGGAGGTGAAGAGCGCAGTATAGAAACAAGCCACCAAACAGTGATACCACACATTTAAAGCTACCAAACAAATAAATCAATAAAAACTATACAGTCTGCCTCCCTCTGTGATTTGATAACTGCGTTTGAATTTGAGGTTTTCAATTTCATCATCAAAATAGTTTAATTAAAGAGATGGGTGCACCATTTTTCTGCATCAAGGCTAGAGGACAAGGTATTCAGTGAGCATTGGATCACTTGAAATATCGCATCTTGCTTTACAAAAACAGTTTTTGGTTCCAGCACAAACTTTTTTTCTCCTGGTGAATAATTTCCTTTGCGTGAATGCACCAAGAAAAGTAATGATCATTTCTACTGAATTTGAAGAGCATGATGTACTTTTCTACATTACAGTGATGACCCCCTGTTGCTTTAGTAGCTGTGGTTAGTTTTTCATAAAATGGGAGGGTTTCTGTTGTTGTCCTTGTTCTGTATGTGCCAAGCTGATGATGTCTTTACTCTGAATTATGCTTGCTTGTGCGATTGCTCACTTCTCAGAATTCTGATAATTCATACGGTCCTGGTCATTACAGTTAAGACTACTGCCTCTTCCATTTGTTTCCTTCCTATATGTAGTGTTTCTATGAACTTATGAAGGACTTGCACCAGTGACCTTTTTTTGGTCCGATATGGCTTCTGACACTTAATAGCGTCTTCAAACGGTTTTACGTACATTCATTCCGTTATACAAGCCAACTAAGATTACTCCTTCTCAGAGTGAGTATGCAATAGGGCAATTAATATTTCTTAGTTTTAAATCAGCTTAGTTGTATCCAGATATACAGAGGACTGACACAGCTCAGGGTGCACACAGGTGAACTGTGCCAAGATCGCTGCACATGTGATTTAGTCTGGCTTCAGCTATGACTGTTGTGTTAATAATGTCCTTGCCGTAAACATTTTCCCAGGCACTTCAGGTTCCATCACATTTATGAAAAACAATTACAAAACTGATGGCACTGAATGGGTTCCCCTTAAGAAGCCGGACACAAACCCAGCAAATGTGAAAAACACATGTAAAATACATAACCACAACAACACATCATTCTGTTTAGGTTCCCTACAAAGCACTACCCATTTTTGCTAGCAGCACTGTGATAATGATCAACCCTCAGTCCCAAATAACTAAAACTAAACTTTATTAGTTACCCTGTGCTCACAGTGTGTTAAATTAGTTAAAATCATATGGGCTTTATCACACCTCATCACATTTCGCACTTTGTCACATTTTAAAACATGTAATTTTTTGTTGACGTTAAGAGAGATATTCTTTGTTGAAACTGGACATATCTTGTTGCATTGTGTAACAATTTATACAATATTTTGTTTGTATTTCCATGATAACTGGCACTGTGCAAGCTATAATGCCTTGGTAACAATCTTGTCCGGTGTGATATCAAGGCGTCAATCATCGGCACCTTGCCAGTTTGCATTTCTTTTCTGTTTGGTAGCTCACTCTAATTCGTTGGTCTTTGGCTCATGCTGAATGTTGAAATCCATGCTTTTGTCTCAGGTACTAGAACAACTTTTACAAAGTATTAGAAAGAGCTAATCTACGCCAGGCAAAACTTGTCTGTCACTGTCAATGTGACGTAGGTTTGTTGTGTATCTCCATGATAATTGGCACTGTGCAAACTACAATACCTTGATCACAATCTTGTCTTGTGTGATATCAAAGCATCAATCATCAGCGCCTTGCCAGTTCCCCTTTGTTTTCTATACAGTAGATAATACTGTAATTAATTCATAATTCAAACTGAATAATTCATTCGTCTTTGGCTCATGCTGAATGTTAACATTCATGCATGTGTCTCTACAACAACTTTTAAAAACTACCAGGAAAAGCTTATCTATGCCAAGCAAAACTTGTTGCCTGTCACTGTCAATGTGATGTAGGTCTGTTTTATTCACTCAAAGCAGGAGACAAGTTGCAAACAACAAGGTGCATGCAACTTCAAAAACACTGAAGTGAGTAAACATAGCATGAGAACAGACCGCATACCCCAGGTCAGGTTTGCTGATCTTTGCAGCTCTATTCGAGATATCGCAGTACTCCTTCCCATTTTGTAATAAATAAAGACGTATGCAATAACTTTCAGAAGAGGAGGTTCCTCTGCAGACTCACTCCCTCTCCAGCTCGTTCATTACAGTTTCGCACACAAACACATGCACATAGACAGCAGTTTGATACTTCTCTCATTTTATTAGGAGAAGGAGCAAAGCCTCTTCACTGTGGACAAGCTGCCATCTGGGCACATCAGCCTAAGGATGAACACAAGTAAAGGGATATTTGGTAAGTAATCAGCTGACTCTTTGGTTTCCAAGCTATGTGAGAACTACAGGTAGCTGAAAGCAAGGTAATTACTGCTATATAAAGCCTCATTACTCTTAAAAACAATATTTTGACAGACACATTATAGATTGTATGAGAGCTTGGCATTGTCTGGTATCCTGATCAAGGGTGTAGTTCTTAGAACGTGAAAAACATTAGTTTTTTTTTATTACATTCTTATTATATTTGAAATTTAAATTGAAATGTGACATGTTACCCCATGGATCATTAGCATGTCAATTTCAAGGTGGTCTGTCTTGTGTCTAATGAATCTGTGCTCACATTTACTAACATTTGTGGAGATTCAGTAGTAAAATTTTACTCAAACCTTGCTTGAAGACAAAAAAAGCAAGATCACATGTGGGACTGTACCAATGACATATAAATGTCACATTATACGTTAACAGATTATAAATAAATTTTCTGGTCTTGTTTTTAACTTGCAAGTCCCCTCCTTATAGTACCCTTGAAGACCAATTAGCTGATACATGCTCATAATCTGATAAATTGCTCTCTTTTTCATTTTGAAGAGATAATGGACAACAATGAAAGCAGTCCTGCCGCCAAACCACGGCCTCTTGCATCTATATTCATGTACAGTGTGGCATTTATTCTTGGCACAACGGGCAACGGGCTGGTCATCTATGTAACAGGTTGCAAGATGAAGAAGACAGTGAACACAGTCTGGTTCCTCAACCTGGCAGTGGCAGACTTCGTCTTCACAGCTTTCCTCCCTGTCACCATTGTCAATAGCTCTAGACGCTATGACTGGCCCTTTGGGGATTTCCTCTGCAAACTCAACACCCTGGTTGTGGTGCTCAACATGTTTGCCAGCATCTTCATCCTGACGGCAATTAGTATCGACCGCTGCCTGTGTACATGGGTGGTTGTGTGGGCCAAGAATAAGCGCACCCCACGCAAGGCTGAGATAATCTGCATTATCATCTGGTTAGCTGCTTTGGGCTGCAGTCTCCCATATGCTATCCCTCGGGCAGCCATTTCAGAGGGGAATGGTACTTTATGTGCACACAAAAACGAAACTATTGAAACATTTACAAATGAGGTTATGTTTCGCTTTTTTGCAGGGTTCCTCATACCCTTTCTGGTCATTGTAGTTTCTTACATTGCTATTGGTGTACGCATCAGATCCCTCCAGTCAAAGAAGATTTTCAAGTCCATCCGAATCATTCTGGCTGTAGTCATGACTTTCATACTTTGCTGGCTGCCTTTTCACATCTTTCAGTTCTTGTTGGTAAAATGGAGTAAAAGTGAATACGATGAGGCCCTTGACAAAGCCATAAATATTGGGATGCCTTTGTCCACCAGCTTGGCTTTCTTCAACAGTTGTCTGAACCCATTCCTTTATGTCTTCATGTGTGAAGACTTCAAGAAAAAGCTCCGTCAGTCCATCCTGACGGTCCTGGAGGGGGCCTTTTATGAAGAGCTGCCCTTATTGAGTGTCTCCCGCGCTTCCACGTTTGTAAAGGTGGAAGTCACTGAACTCAGAGACGCAGAGGGAAACTCCCAGTCCTTCTAGCAACATCAAGTTATCATGCAACATAATGTTGTAGCCTAGACTTCCAGGTTTAATGCAACTAGAAATAGTTGTCAAGATGTCATAGATGGGCCTTAAATTAGGTAATGTCCATGCTGTACCTCATCGTGATAGAATTCCTAATACATTCATGAAACTCTTAAATCAGGGCTTCAAACCCAAATTTTTTTCAAAAGGTTCTGTTTTTCAAAACATTCAAACGTTCCGTGGAAACAGTATTTTAACTTTTCCGTTATTGTGTTCCTCCCCAAACATAACATTCCTGAACCGGGTTGAACCAAATAAAAACTGGTTAATAATGTTATTTTTACATAAATGTATGCAGTGTACTCTTACGAAACCCTATCATGATAGAGTTCCTTGCACATTGTTAAACCTCTTTAAAATACTTTTATTAATCTAAATTCATATATAATTCAGAGATTTCAGAGATGCATTTGGAAAATGCATTTAACTTTCTTTCTATACATTTTTGAGAAACATGCAAATAGCACCTTTCCCTGTATTTATGAGCATCAATCTGCTTCAAAGTGTTAAGATTATTGCTTGCTAAACCTCCTCCAGGCAATGGAATTTATGTGCACTGACATGTATCAGCAACATTCTCAACTGTGAATCCATGTATGTTACATTTACATTTAGTGACTTAGTAGATGCTAAGATGGTAAAATCTATAGATACTTATCAAGTAGTGGAAAAGTTCGTTGTGCATAGAGAATTTTTTCCATGTTGTGTCATAAATTAGGACATCTGCTGTTATGTCAAATATACATGTGGCTACAAGAAAATAAGGGGTTTCATGCACACCCACAGCCGTGACCACATAACATTATGTGTTGTAGGCTGTATGTACATATGTATGTACACATTTTTTGAAATATATTTTGTTTCTGTAATAATTTCCTTTTGTACTCAGTAATGTTCAACAGTTTTTGAAAAAAAAAATCATTTTTAATGACTGAGATCATTTAATTTGAGATTATAATCATATATAATAATGTATATTTGAATAATAAACAATGTAAATGATAATAAAAACATATTGTGTCATTAATTAAGTGAAACTTATTTCACAAATAATTCAGCATAGTATGTGATTTTCCAAGATGAATCTAAAGTTGTTGCGGCAAGTAAGCAAACACTTGGAGTAATAACATAATAGTACTCAAAAAATGAAACAAACAAGAATGTGACACAATTTTACAACATTCTTTAAATAGCAAGCATGCATTTAATAGATAGTAATGTGTTTTGTAATGAGATTTGTAGGTTTTCTCACTCCACAGAGTGGGGAGACTCCTGTCAAATTAAGCACTCACTTCTGAACTTCATTAATCTACTGCATTATATGAGAATCGCAGTTTCATCGGTACTGAACTTTCAACATCAGCGTGAGTCAGAATGACATGGAAAAATGGGAAATGAGTCAACAAAAGAATTATCAAGGTGGGGTATCAAGTCAAGATGCAATGTTTCCTCTGTTTTATGAAAATAGGAAGCTTGGGCTTTTCTAAACATCTCTTCAAAATGCTGACTTAACCTCCAAGATGAACTATAGACTCCTGCAACTGACTTTAATACCAATGTTTAATACATACACTATATGGACAAAGGTATTTGGCCACACCTGTTTTTCAGGGTTTGGGCTAGGCCCCTTATCTCAAGTGAAGGGCAATCTTAATGTTTCAGCATACCAAGACATTTTGGACAATGCTATGCTTCCAACTTTGTGGCAACAGTTTGGGGAAGGCCCTTTTCTATTCCAACATGACTGTGCCCCAGTGTACAAGGCAAGGACTATAAAGACATGGTTTGATGAGTTTGGTGTGGAAGAACTTGACTGGCCCGCACCAAACCCCCTGACCTCAACCCCATTGAGCACCTTTGGGATGAACTGGAACAGAGATTGCGAGCCCGGCCTTCTCGTCCAACATCAGTGCCTGACCTCATAAATGCTCTACAGAAAGAATGGGCACAAATTCCCACAGAAACACTCTTGTGGAAAGCCTTCCAAGAAGAGTGGAAGCTGTTATAGCTGCAAAAGGGGACCAACTCCATATTAAAGTATGTATTTGAATACAAAGTCATTACAATGTAATGGTCAGGCGTCCGAATACTTTTGTCCATATAGTGTATGTCACAATACATAGGCAAGGGAGGGCAAAGACATTTTCCACAGGTTTTCTTTTTATCATTTCTCAAACCATTTTCCCAATCTGTAGAGAAGCAGAGAAATGTGAAGAAACTGTAGACTCATTAATATGATTTTTTTCTGAGAACCAGTAAGTGCAGAGTCCAAAGTCCTGGTTTACCTTGCATGCAAATATGTACAGAATTACAGTAAATGCTAAAAGAATGATTTCAGTGGTGTGTCTGTGCATTTTTATTGTAGTGATGGATTGTAATGATGTTTTATTAAATAAGGGGAAAGAAAGAAGTGTTTCTTGGATGTGCTGTATATTGTTATTCAGCCACATCCAAAGATCACATTTTGTAGGTATTGTGGGAATACATATTTCTGTTATGCAACTGTAGTTCAAGTGGTGTTTGCTGCACATCCATATTTGACAACATTCCTTCCACCTAGTTCCCTCTTTTTAACTGTATGAATGCCTTGTAATTTCTCCCCTCTGAGCAGGACGTACTTTTTCATGCAAATACTTAAAGCTTGTGACCACATTATATAATCCAGCAGTCACGCAGTGGGGTATATAGCTGTGTATGCCTGGCTAGACGTCCCTCTAGAGTTAACCGTCCGAAGGTCATGGATAGGCCCATAACGTGGCGTCAGTTGGACAGTCCATGACAAAATGTGCATTTATATTTTTTCTTGGTAACTCTTCTTCCTGATGTGGTCATTAAATCAAGCTGGGTCACGGAGGTGTAGATTCAGTTCTGTGTAAATTTTTGAAGCTGTTTGTGCTTTTAGCATCTATCCTGATACGTGTCTGCCTATTTCTGTTAGTGAGCTTCAACTAACAACCTCTGTTCCTCTTTCCTGATGCAGTTATCCCTCTTGACATATGAAACCATTTTGCTGTTTCTGTGACTGACGCACCTGCAATTTGTACACGAACTATTTACCTGTCTTAGCTTCAGAACCTCACATTTTAAAGTAGTAATGATTTTAAAACGCCATTCATAACAAAAACAAATTTGAAATTAGTATTGATACATTGATATGAAACACGTAGACTTGTGTTTTAGTTACTTCCAATAAATGCAATAGTTGACATCAGTTGTGTGGTCGTAGCAGTGCAGTTTTTGCACACATGATCAATCATCTCACAGATATTAATAAATGTAAGCAAATGTGTACGGATGGCTCCCTTTCTTCGTCAACTTGAAAGAAATAAAGTTATTAGGAACTGTGCTTGTTGATAACGTATATCGCTTCATTTCTTCATTAAGGTTACTATTATTATACAATATTATTATTAAGAAATAATAGCCTAGACACATTCCAACGCGAATTTGCTGCTTTCAGATATTGTACAGACCTGCGTAAGCTGTTGCAGGAATCTTTCGTTGAGAACGTGTTATCTCGGTTTCTAGCTGCCTAATTCCCGCCTCCACACCACTAAGTGTGATCTTATGAATGCTATGGGCAAGGACACCACTGTTTTTGTGTTCCTTATTGATATGCGAAATATTGTTTCAGTCATGCATTGGTTTCATACAGCGCAGTATATTGTTATATCGAAATGCAACATAAATGACGTGTAGCTAGCTGTTGTATTTGAGCTGAGCTCGTACAAGCGGTCGTGAGAATAGACACATCAGCCATTGTATGCCTTACCACCAAGTAGGTGACATCCTAGCGGGGTGAAATTGTTTTCAAATTGTAGAAAAAAAATCCATGTCGCCAAGAAATACAGAGATTACGTTACTTTAATTATAGCAGTAAGTGGTTACGTTCTTCCCACAGTCGACGATGTCGCTGGAGGTCGGTGACAAATAAATACCCTGCTTATCTCACCGATATAGTTTTAACAACTCTAAGCTGTCAAGTTATGCAAAACGTTTTTACCCTTCCGGAAAGTGCATGCACGTTGCCTCAGTGTAGCCGCCTATATGCTTTCCGAAATTGCAGTAGCCTACGTTTAAGTCTAAAGAGTCTTGACAAATCGCTTTTACTCTTTGGAGTAAGAGTAGGACAGATCTGACATAGATCTCAGAATTTTCATGCATTTCGGACGTATTTCCTACCCTGAGAGGCTTGACAAATACAGACCCAGATCCGGGGTGAAAGCTGCAGAGATTAGTTCGAGTTTTATGTTTATAAAGAGCTTTTTCATAAACCCTTAAAGTATGTTCTATCAATACAAGAAAAGTATAGATTTTTGTGCTATGGTTGTGTTGAATTATGGGTCTTGCTGATGTGAGATCTCACTACGTTTATATGCTTTGATAAACAAATAGAACATGTACCATTCGCGTGACATACAAATCCAGTCGTGACAACACAGTTAAGGGAAAAGAAAGTCTTTATTATGAAGTGCAAAATAGGATTGTGAACAGTTCATATCAAAGACATAATTCATGTAAAGTTTAATATATTTCGTTTCCCTGTTTCTGTAAACACATTGCAAATAAAAAAACAATTTAAATAAAAACATAAAAAAGTTAAGTTTTCATATCAGGTTTTTCTGAAGAAAATATTTGTATACACCTGTACTACTCCTAAGGCCTGTTGTCCTGCTCAAAACTGCTTATCAGCCATTCAATTGAAAATTTACAGAATTAATCATCGGCCCACACGCTAACAGTCACCAATAATTCCGGTTTCCAGGGACTTGAGTCTGAATTGATGATTTGGCAGCTAACTAACTGACTGTAAAAACATGCTGTATGATGTCAGTGCTGTCAACAAATCATGTTTGAGGCAAAAGTCCTGATACATCAGGTCAACATTACACATTATACATGATAATCCATAACCTTTCATCCGTGAATACAACGGTGCAAGATGTGCTGCTTTTGAATGACTCCCCTGCCTCAGATTTGTGGCGCCACGCTGTCAAAATCTTTCAGACTAGTGAGGTGGCAGTATGGTTTCTGTGCTCCATTCCCGTTGACAGGGAACTGCGGGAGCACTGAGACCTGCGTGAATTTCTGAAGTAGTAGAAATCCTCTGAGAAAGCCCCTTCCAGGACTGCCTGGAATGACTTACGGAACTTATTCTTGAAGTCCTTGCACATGAAGACATACAGAAATGGGTTTAGACAGCTATTGAAGAAGGCCAAGCTGGAGGACACTGTCAACCCTACATTCACAACAGCCTCATTGGGGATTGAACCGGGTTGTAATTTACTCTTTAGATCCAGAAATTGAAAGACGTGAAAGGGAAGCCAGCAGACAAAGAAGGCCAGGATCACGGCCAGGATGACTCGGATGGACTTGAAGGTCCTCTCTCTGTGGAGGGATCTGATCCGCACACAAATAGCCAAGTATGACCCCACGATGATCAGGAAGGGGATGAGGAAACACACAACAAAGCGAAAGATTATCAGCTGCTTGTAGGTCTGTAAACCATTGGGAAATTCATACTGGCATACTCTCCAGTTGGTGGTATTGTAGATTTTGACGACCCGGAAGAGAGGGAAGGGGAGACTGCATACTAAGGCAGCTACCCAGATGATAATGCAGATTATCTCAGCCTTGCGTGGTGTGCGCTTGTTCTGGGCCCACACAACCACCCATGTAGCCAGGCAGCGGTCAAGACTAATGGCTGTCAGGATGAAGATGCTGGCAAACATGTTGAGTGCCCCAACCAGGGTGTTGAGTTTGCACAGGAACTCTCCAAAGGGCCAGTCAAACTCTTTATACAAATTGACGATGCTGAAAAGCAGAAAAGCTGTGAAAAGAAAATCTGCCACCGCAAGGTTGAGGAACCAAACAGCATTCACTGTCTTCTTCATGTTGAAACCTGTCACATAGATCACCAGCCCATTGCCAGTTGTGCCAAGGAGAAATGCCAAGCTGTAGATGATTATAGAGGGCAAATGCATATGAATAGGCTCTCTGTTTTCATCAGGGCTTGCAGTGATATTGTAAGCAGAGCTGACATTCTCTATGTCTCCCATGATCCTGTAAAACAAATTATACAGTAAAGCCATGAGCCAAGACAAATGAGAGTTTTCAGGACATAAATTCTTAAGTGGTATGGTTTCACTAAATACAATATCAAAATCACAGTAAATTGAAATGACAATGTTCAGAGCTGCAAGCTATTGAAAATTATACATTCATCTCCAACAGGATCAGTCTATAAATAATAAATTTAATAACGGGCCATCGGTCATACCGTTATTGAGTCTCATTCATGAAAGCATACAACTTCATACCATTTGAACAAGTTCATAACATTTGAATATTGTTAATTCAAAATGATTTAGAAAAAATGTTGAAACTTATATGGTAGATGTTCTTATATACGGCAATTTACTAACGACTTGTCTCCTCGAGGAAATATTAGATCTTGCATGCAAGGCGCTATCGTCTTAAAAATACAGAATATAACAGGATGCCAGTCTTTTGAATACAAGATGATTATCTGTATTTTCTCATCATTTGTTCTCCTCATATGGCGCAGTTCAAGAGGAGAGATTCAAAGCATCTGTCATTTCAACACGAGAGGAAGTGCAAAGTTGCATAACTACAGAGTGTGTAACACCTTGTACCTAACACACAGCACACTTCTTATTTCAACACTTTGCAATAACAAGCATTTTTCTTTGAAAACTTCACTCTATCACAGAACATCTTTCCCTTGGTTCAATGATTTTGAAGAAGTGCTGAAAAGACTAGTCACTAACTGTAATCTTGCAGATACATACATACATCTGAAAGCACATACAAAGACTGACTTTTACCCACATATTTCAAATGCTCTTTCATATTTCATTTCTTGGTTAAGAAATCTTTAATAAATATAAGATGCCTTATTCAATATGTACAGATTCTGAGAAGGATTTTTTTCTTCATTTTTGTAATGTGGAGAACAGACGCTTTTTGAACTGAGAAATTTTAACATTTTAAAATCTTAGTCTTAATATAATAAAAATATTCTAAATTCTATTAGAATATAAAAATATTCTAAATTCTACAAAGCACTTTATTTTTCTTTGGAATCATAAAATGTGCATTGACATGTGTTAGAGTTAGTTTTACATCTTAAACGTAAATGAACTGCCAGCAAGTCATTTCACACATTTGAGTTCTAGTGTGTAGTATGCAAATTCTGTTAGTCAAACGTGTCACTTACATGAAAAAGTTGCAGTGGCTGCAGGGAATTCAAAAAGTATCTTCTCTGGGTCTGCCGTGACAGTTTTTTGCTGTCCTGTGTTCCTCAGTGAAGTTATTCTGCATGTATATGGGTGTGTGAGGGTGGAAGTGTGTGTGTGTGTGTGTTGGGAGGGTGTGGGTGTTGGACTGACATAATGTGAGAGAGGAAGAGACAGAGACTGAGCTTCCCTTTTCATTACTTATCACAGATCAATGTACTTTTTGGTGAACTTGAAAGACCATTTTTACCAGCACAGGAATTAGTCAAAGTGACTCAAATAGGCAAAATTATTTGTATCATTTGATAATGGGGGATTATCTTTATCTTTACGCTGTATACTTAAATGTCTCATTGTGGAAAAAAACACATACTTCTCCATACCACAGATTTAGGGTCCTGCTGCAAGATTTCCCCTTAAAGACAATATGCTCTGATATTTGATAACCAAGATGCAGTTCTTGCATCTCTTCAGCACAATGTAAGTTTCAGATACATTATGTGACACGTTGAAATGAAATAAAAACACTTAATGAAATCTTTTTTTGTTTGCTTGTGACCTTAATGTTGTACGAGGGATCTCATTACATACTACATCAGTCTGTGGATGCAGTGTGAAGCCAGGTTGCAAAATATATGGCATAGGCATGTGCAAGTGCATGTCTAGTTTTTTAATAGATAATGAGAAACAGAAAAATCAGACAACAGTAACTGCAAAAGGACCTAAACCAAAGTGTTAATCATCTTGCCCACATTATAGCGTATCACTATTACCATGGAACAAAGGGAGGGTGGTTTTATTTGGGCTATACAATCTGCAAAGACTTATTTTTAGAAATTTTGACATTCTATGGCATAGAGAACCATAGATCTAATGTCAAAGCTATTTTTTTTCTTACCACTGGATCATTAGCCTTATGTCCGGCCAAATTTTCAGTAAAATGTGCCCTGGACATGTTAAAATAGTTTGGATATATTGTCACAATATTCAGTAATATACTTCAAATAACACAATAATGTTACATAATGTTCATACAAACAAAATAAACAGCTGAATATACAAACACTATAAACAGTGGTTTTAGTATTCTCTCTGAAAATAGAGAATACATATTCTGGAGTGTTACACCTATAAAAACTTTTGATTTAAAATTACGCTGTGTGATAAGTTTCCACACAACGTAATTGAAAAAACCATCAAAATAATTCAAAACATGCACACAATGTATGGCTAGGTGGTACTTTATTACACCAATACTGTCATTTAAAGAATCTAAAAATTGCAGCATTGAATTGCAGAGTTGGAGTTGTGCCTGTCATCAGATGGAGCTGCTATCTGCTCCAGGTTGCTAGGTTGCAATGCCCTTTGGCTTTTTCCTTCCCCCTTTCTGTCCTTCATTCCCCTCTAGAAGGCAGTAGTGGGCGGTGGGATTAGCTAGCGTTCATACATCTCCTTCAGGATCTTAATGCTTTCACTGTATCTCAGTTGGTTCTTGTTTGAAGCCTCTTTCCATCTGAAACACAGACAATGTTGTTTAACCTTGACGCTGTTCTCAAAAACGGGCACGTCTCTGTGGAGCGAACAATACTTGCTGGAAAAAGGAAGGCTGAATTCCTCAAAATGACTTAGACTGATTTAAGAACTACTTGGTGCATCCAACCAATCACCTCTACATTTAAATTTCAGATATTTAAGTATTATTCCTGATGGCTGCTTTTTACGTGGAGTTATGGGGTATAAGACTTTTTGAGCGTGTCTGTGTGGTTGTGCACTCTTACATTCGCCAGAAGTATACACTGACTGAAATCCAAAAGGTTCAACATTTCTTGTAACAGGAATGAACATGTATTCCCCAATGCATCACAGATCTCATTGCAAGAACCTTACACAAGCTGCAACATTGTTAAAGAACTTACTTCTGTCTAATTTTTTTCCAGCGTTCCATGTGGCTGTAGATCAAAGGTGTTGACACGGGGGCGGATTCAGATGGCTGGAGTGAATAAAATCAAGAACATCTAAAAATAAATTACACAAGACACTGCAACCACCAGAAATTACAACAAATTGTTGTACAGTTCATGCCCATCAGAAGTTCTGGAACGTAACCAAAAATTACAAATTTTTTGCCATTCTGTGAGGCGAAAAAAGAGGCTGCTTCACAAAAAAAAAAAAAAAAAAAAATCAGGAAGCAAAGAGTGAATTCAATGCTGATTATCTAACAACTCAAGACCCTCTAAGTTACTCATCATTTCAGTCAATCATTTCTTTTCCCTTGGATCCACTCACTCCACAGCGTTACTTAATTGTCTTTATTGCACCATGATTAAGGCATAAACACAGTCAGAGGCTGAGTGGCTGGGAGTGCCAGGGTGCCTGTTTGGACTTTACAGCTGTTTTTGCAGCCAGGGAACAGGATGGGTTGAATATAAAACTGCAACTTGGAAGGAATGAAAATGCAATGGGAATAATGAATGCTGTAGTCAAATGCCTTTTTTGCTCCGTGGAGTCATATGTTATGGAGTTTTGTATGCAAATCAACTGTAAATGAACTGGACTGGGTGATTTGTGATCTGTGCATGGAGCGGGTGTGGTCTTGTGTTGTGTGGGGGACTGCTTCACCTTGCTGGCGGTTGGCTTGTCTGTGAGTGGGATGCGCAGGTTGACAGGGTCTCCAGAGGGGCCGAGTGGGCAGGGAGAGGGAGGAGGAAGCCGGTAGACATTCTGCCCCTTCCCATTCAACATGTCCACTACCTAATAAACAAAGGGCAGAGGAAAGAAGATGCAGTTGCTTTGCCCATTCTCGCAATGTAGCACAGCCTTCTTCTGCTTTAAAATGAGACATTTCAGATTCAGTATTTCAGAATGAGAAATGTTTTGTATGCGGATTACTCCCTCTCTCTGCACCAGGGACTCGAGTGCCGGGTCTGAACCAACCTCGTCCTCTCCCACACTGTGGGGAGGGCTGGGGGAGGCGGCTCGCTCCCTAACGGAGGGGTTGTTTCGCATCCAGGCCCGGCAGATGGGGTAGAGAGGGGTGCTGGTGCTGAACTGGGCCAGGTCCACACTGCGGTCAAATAGCTTGATAACGTAGGCATCTGCGCGGGCAAGAAAAGGCAGGGTGAAAGGAGTTCTGCAGAGATGGTGGACGGAGAAAGCAGCCAGGGAGGGAAGACAGAGGAAAATGGTAGCTTTCTGTCTATCATGAGTCAATGACAGAAAACAGGAGGAAAGAGCCCATAACAGCATAAGAAGTGTTACAGGGGAAATGGTGACTTAGGTCTCCTCATCTGTTTTAAGGAGGATTCTGGACTTCCAAAGAGAAGCTCACTCTGTTTGTGCTGGTTGCTCTCTGACAGCCCATCATCCATCTCCTTTCGTTTCTTCCGCCGGTGTTGTGGAAATCGGGAAGAAGGCCTGGAATATAAAAGACAAGATCAATCATTTTAACTTCCTAACATGAATTTTCCCAAACAACTATCCCACCAAATTAAAGTCACAAAGTGGCTTACCGCTTTCCAGTGGAAGAAGGAGACAAATCCCTGTGTAGGAAAGAGGATTTTAAAGGAATTTCACTGTCTGTGGTGAAAATAGGTATGAACATATTTTATTGTGGAATGGTAAAAGAACAAACTATTGCCACCTCAAGCAAAGGCAATATTTTCAACGATATTCAGCAAGAATATTTCATACTTGCTCAAAGAGTCTGTTGCTGTCTTTCCTGAATCATCTTCATTCTGTTCCCTGCAAAACAGCAAGAAACAGGTTAGGAGATTTACAAATAGGGGTGCATAACTTGGCCAGCAATGTTTCATAGATGTTCAAAAACAAAGGAATAAACTCTTGGAATGAATGAGAAACAGCTTCACTGTTTCAACTAAATAACCACCTTTAGTATTCCATAAATTGTCCAATAATCCTACTAATTAAAACATTTCCACGTGATAGTAAGGTAACTGCATATTAAAGAGGAAATCCAGTCTATTAGTACTATTTAATAGCATTTAGAAAACTATTTATCTGTACAGAAATGTCTGTCTGAAACCTATGCAGTTTAACTCTCATCCTTTGTGCTTTCACATATCTACTTCACTAATGTGAATGTGTTTCTGGACATCACCCGACACCTTTCAATTCCTTTAGCTATCCAGGTTACCAGTGTCCGCTAGCAAATATTAGCTTTGCAGGATGAATGCACATTTTAGCCTGCATTTTCTGTTCATCAGCTCACAGAAATGGCTACACCATAGACTATGTACATCTAAGACTAGTTTAGTAAAACATCAATTTTCAATGAAGTGTGCAGTCCTCCAGAGGGCCACATGAAATATCCATACAGCCAGCTATTTACCTGAACAATTTACATTAAGTAGCATCTATTACTTAATGTAAATAGCATCTAATACTTATCTATACAGCAAAATGCACACTACCACCCCACCACTACCAATATCATACTACATTCAAAAAGTACATTAGGTTACTTTTGCTATATACACTGATTATGTATGGGAAGGAACTTTTAATGTGGAAAACATGCATTGGAGACTAAAAGGTCGAGAGCGTGGAAGCTTAGCCAAAAGGCATAATAGGAGCAGTGGGAAGAAAGAAATACGACTTGAAAGTTCTAAAATGCATGTTTCAGCTCATTTATATTTTACACATGGAAAAACTTAGATACTGCTCAAATTTCTGTTAATTGACTCTAAAGCAGTTTTATGCACACACACTGGATTTATATAAATGTGGGGTCTATCTGACACAGTTACATTTTGTTAAATCTTGAGAACTGGTGCCCTGCCCCTTCAGAATTGAAATATGTCTTTCCCAGCCAGCCCATAAAGTTTTGTAGCAGATTTAATGTCAAATACTGGTTTGGCTTTCTAATGGAAGACCTAAATAAAACGCATTACAGATAAAGCAGTGACGAGCAACTGACCTCTCGCTGTCGCTCTTCTCCACCAGTCCCTGTAGTACCGCATCCAAACGGCTTCGGGCGCTAGCTGTATCCGCATCTGTAAGGCCAGGGATATTAGTACTATGCAATGATGACCGCTGTTGAATCAAAAGCTCTGCGGTGCATTTAGGTTGATGTGACAGGACACACTCTCGAAGAAAGCACTGATGTTTTCAGGGGTGGTCTACGGAGTCACTTCCGTGCTCTTTTTGTACTTAACTCACGAGCCATATGCGACATATGGCGTGTATGCGCTCACCTGGTTTTTCGGTCTTGATTTTGACGTGCAGCATAGTCAGCCCGACTGATCTTAACCTTAAATTACAAATACACGATAAACTTAGCTATTGGAGCTGTAATGCAGAACCGACTAACTAGCAAGCTACCCACATAATATATTTTACGCAAATGGAAACAATTACACACCGCTTGCAAATATTATTCCTAACTCCTAACACTACGCTTCACTAGTCGCTATGCAAACTGATATCTAGTTAATTGCGCTACTCTTGTTTACTAACAAACGTTTTGGCAGGACTAGCAAGTTAGCTTAGCTATATTGCTAACTTAGGTGGGCCAATGTATCAATTATAAACGAATGTACGGCCAACCTGTCATTACTACACTAACTACCAAGCTAGCTACCTAGCTGTTTAGCAAGTGAACTACACACACCCAATCTACTTAGCTACCCTTTGGTATCAGCGGTTTAAGAGTGTTAGCTTGTGTTGTGTTAGCTAATGTTAGCTTGTGTTTAGTCTGCCATACCATGCAAGCTAACTACAGTGGATACATATAGAGCTATAATTTAGCTCACTAGCTAGCTGTGTTAGTCGAAATATCAAGCCGTATCAAAGACGTGGAAAACACCTATCCAACTAAAATCTTTTAAATCAATCTTTAATTGTAATGTGAGGCTTATCAACATATAACGTTATTCTCAATAAGCAATAATAAATACACTCGTAAACACTCAGATATATGTTCTGTTTACCAACCTCTTACCGCTTACTGTCCCATCTACTGCAACGGACATTCCTCTTCCGCGCGCAACCTGATTCCTATTCATTCATTGGTGAATATCGAGGGCCACCTATTCTTTCCATTGGTCAATAGAGACGTCATTCATAAAATACGTAAATTTGCATTGGTCAGTAGCTCTCTTAGAAAATCGGTTTGTTTAAACCACATTTCCCATAATGCAAAGAAATCCATGGTGCGTTTGAACAACACAGAACGTTTAATCAAAAGTGAAATAAAAGACCCCGATCTCACTTGCTGGTTACGTTTAAGAATTCTGTGAACGTAATCTTAATGCTTAATGATAACATTTTAATTGTATTTGTCATTTCCTTTTGGTTGCTTGGAGACCAAGCAAAAACCCGGAAAGGCGCGCTGTTCGGTTAACAGTTAGAACTTCGCATTCACAGTGAGGTAGCTAGTGGATGTTTTGCGAAGTAGACATAGCCGACGAAATATTCCGATGAGATTGCGCTAACGTTGCAGATGTGGATTCTTTAAAATCGATACTACAGATGAAAAGATATCTGAGTCAACATGAAATCGAGGTAAGGATACCACAAGAACAGAATTCGGTTCACGTTAGCCAACCTAGCTTAATGCTTGTGCCCTTTATATACATAACGTTATATATGTAGTTAAGTTTGTATCCCCCCTTTCCCAGTCGTGCAGTATTCACCAGAGAGAGCTTTTTCCCCCCGGATCCCCCCATACCCAAGACACATTACAACCCTTCCCCCAAAAAGAAGATGTCGAAAAAACAGCGAAAGACGGTGAGTAGAGTCAGTGAAACAGATTCTGAGATATGTCATACACGTTCTTATTTTGTCCCCTGTTCCGTTCCAGCAACTCCCATTCATCCAGAAGCCAATGCCTTAATTACTCCCTTTCACATCCTTACCCCCTCTCTTCACTTTCATACTCTCACTCCTATTCTCTTTTCTCCTCAACACTCACTGCTTTCTTTCGGTTTCTTCTAGAACCTGAGCCCCGTGCGTTTGGACAAACCCCACAGCCATTTTCCAACTCGGGTGGAGTCACTGGGCCCTGAAGACCAACGCCTCACAGGGCCAAATGTCCACTGCCCCTCTACTACCACAGTGGTCCAGCCCAGCTTCTCCGAGTCGTGGCCTTCCACTGATAGTGAATCATCTCCAGCCAACACAACAGTCTTCCCCAGCAACGAAGCTCTGCCCCAGGCTTCAAATTCAGGAAAGTCCCCATCCTTTGCTGAACCTGGCACCCAAGAGGATTCAGTGTTGGCAAAGTAATTATGAGAGGCTTCTCATTTCTTTTCTAACAACCACTAACAGTTTCTTTGGGATGTCAGTAGGCCCCTAATAACTTCCTGAATCGCTGAGGCTGTTGTAATTACAGGAAGATTTACATTGCATTTACATTTCTTCAGTTGGCAGACGCCTTTATCCAAAGCGACTTACAAGTGAGGCAGAGTACAACACAAGCGAAAAGCCACATAAGGAGTCAACTATGTTAGAAGTGCAGCATGACCAAGTTTCAATAGTTGACCAGACAAGGTACAAGCTAGCTGGTAGAAATAAAAGTGCATTGATTGATTTTTTTTTTTTTTAATGGAAAACAAAGTTTATAAGAAATTGCTTTTTAGTTGGTAGCATTACAGGAGTTAAGGTGAGCACAGAAGACCTGTGTCTTCAGATGTTTCTTGAAGATAGTGAGGGACTCGGCAGAGCGGATGAAGACACTCTTCAATGTCCGAGTAACACAGTTTCGGTAAACTCTTCGGAATTCTTTTCAAGGTACGTGGAACGATTCCGTCACGGGAGGCCCCAGAGTCGAGAAGAGCGGCAGCGCATGGCAGTTACAGCGGGAGAGAGGCGGCCATTTTGGTGGCTGTCCTCTTCTCCTCCTCATTCCAGTTCCACCACCACCACCACCACACAGCCTGCACAGAAAGGTGGTCTGCTTGAATTCATCATTTCCATCAACCACTATCTGAGATTCATTCTAATGTTGCCCAGCTGTTCTCAGAGAAATATGGTGTCATCGCATGTTATAGTAAAGTCCATTGCGGCCTTGAGAACAATGTGCTAAATGGATTTTTTTAGGGGATAGTTGTAAGGCAAAATCATTTTTCAAAAGCACAGGACACAGAATGACAAATATCATTGACTCTTTTTTGTTTTAATGGTTACAGGGTCTTCCCTGGCCCATGGAGATAGCCGGACTACCACACCTCGAAGTCCAATAGGACGGTCTCGACACAGCCCCCCTCACTCTCCAAATGGAGCTCCCCTTGACTTTAGTGTCACGGTCAGTGAATATTCAAGCAATGGACAAAACCCTTCACTTCAGATCTAAGGATGAACCATCAGCCTCAGTTTTTAACATTACATATGAGAGGAGAGGAGACACGACCCCTGTCTGCACTGGTCCCATAATGGTGGAATGAACTCCCCTTGGGGGTCAGCATTTTAACCTGACTTTAAAAATCAAATACACTGAGGCCTGAAGGGTCCGTTTTTTTCTGTTTAATTCTTTTCTAAAGAGAAATTGCATGTCACTAGGAAAACTGATGACTCACAATGCACCCTTCTCCACCCATATTAGTCTTTTTCCTGTTGTGTTCAGTGCTTCCTCTTCCATACATAACAGCAGCCACAACAGTAAGTGTCATTGAAGGTTCCTTTGTCCTGTTTGTTGTTTGTTGTTTTTATGCTATCATCCTATACATAGCGGGGTGTCAAGAGGCACAGCTCCTTTAATATATAACAATGACATTATTAGCCTTTTTATATACATCAGTGGTTCAGTATTATGATGCACACTTAGGGTGAAGAGAAATATGGCAGCCCAAAAGTCCAGCATGTCCAGTTATCAGTTCTGTGAACACTCTTACTCCCTTGAGTCAGCTTGATGTGGATTTCTGAGATGTTCATAGGTGGAATCCTCAGGCTTGAGGAATCTGACGGATGTGCACTCTGTCCCTCAGGGTTTGTCAGACTCCTCACACTGTGACCCTGGAGACCCAGAGATACTGCAGCTGCAGGAGAGGGCCAGCAGGCTCCTTCAGAGGAGGTAGGGGTGGGAGGTCACAGGAGCAAAGACAAGCAGGTGCACTGTGTCCAGATCAAAGATAAAACGTACATGCTTTCACAGGGTTTTAGTGGAGAAACAAAGTATCACCCTCCTAACAAAGACCTGACATCATTAAGCTTCAATAAAAGGCTTTATGGCTTTTTTTAGGAACTTTATGATGTTCGGGTAAGCATAATTATCAATATTGATCAAATGTATGACAAATGCGTACAGGGAATTACTGAGACCCACTTTATACAGTATCTGTTTAGGAGGTTGAACTTATTCTGAGCTATGTCTGCTATTGGTGAGCACAAACGTCTCCTTTTCCCTTTCAGTGAAGACTCCCTCAGCAGTGGCTCTCTCCCCATCAGCTCTGAAGGCCTGGGCTGTTCAGACTTGTCCTCCCCTGTCAGTGCAGATGAGCTGGTTCGAAGGCCTGTAGTTGCCAGTCTCTTGGAACCTACCACTAGTGAGTCATAGGGGATGGTGTGGCGGTAGATCCACCATCAGCATCCTTTTCCAGACGAACATTAACTACTGTTGTAAAGTCTCTCCTGTTATTTTTCCCTTTCCGTGTTAGTGTTCAATTCATGTTTCCTGTCTGTAGTGCAGACTTCATTTTAAATTTATATTATGGTTTTAAAATTGTAACTGTCTGTTCTGGAATGAGAGAATACTGCATGCTGATTGGTTGAGCTAAAAAATATAAAATGTGTCCTAATATGTGAGGTTCCGGCAAGCAAGCAGCTATGCCATCCCCTAATGGTACTCTGTGAAGTCAGTCCCTAAGTGGTTGTTCTTTTTACCTGTGAAGTAAGCGTGAATTAGAGAACTTGTTTTTCGTTTCTCTGTATTACGGTCTGTCTTAAGCAGAAACAGGATCCGCTCTCACTGCATCAGCTGAATAACATACAGTAACAAAGCTCACTGAGGACGTGTTTCCTTTGTCACTGTCTGTTTTCCAGGTGTAGTCACCCCAACAGTTCTGCCTATCGGTCCCCTATCCAAACCCTCTCTGGGTGGCCTTGTGGCTCCTCCTACACGCCCAGATGAGGACATCTTGTTCCAGTGGCGTTTGCGGAGGAAGATGGAACAGGCCAGACAGTGGCCCCTCCTTCAGTCACAGGGGCCAGCCCTTCACCAGCCCCAGGCTAGCAGGCAGCCACAGCAGGTCAGAAGCTACACCAAAGTCAAACCTTACCACAAATACCAGCATGAACTGATTTAGTAACTATACAGCTGTATAAGTGACTAGTATGTAAGCTTGCAAATTTATCTGTTTAAGTGGGTTTCCTAAGTAGATCCTAAGGAATTATTTAATATATCTCTTGCAATGATCGTCATTTAAAATGCAAAGTGTATTTTGAAGTTTTAGTCCTTATTTTTCTCCCTCTCCATTCTTCCCATTCATAAGGCACAACATGGCTTCTATCCCTCAGACCCTCCTCAGCGAGTCTCCCGTCTCTGCACAGCTGCCCCTCAGGATCCCAGTTTCCCTCACGGTGTCCCTGCCCCACCACTCCATGCTCCTTCCCTCCCCATTGCCAGCCCCTCTGTTCCAAAGCTCCGCCCTGACGCCCCCGTCGCAGCCCACATGCACCTCCTCTGCGATGTGCTGCCTTGCCCCCTCCAGCACCCGCCCTCCTCCAGACGGAGGAGCCCCAGAAAACGGGAGGTTCCTCCCCGGGACTCCGCCTACAGCCCGCCGAAGGGCCACCCCAGCTCCACAGAAACCAGCTCCGAGGAGCTCCCCAGCAAGGAGTCGTCCTCTCCTCCGTTAGTGTCGTCCGAGACAGCCGATGAACAGTGGCTGACTGAAGAAAAGAAGGCTGGCAGACAGAGGAAGGACACGTTGCAGAAGGCGGAGGCTGAGAGAAGCCAAAAGCCGACAGCGCCATCCTGCAGCAAGAAAACATCGGCCAGGTATCACATCACATTTCACGTGTTTCCAACCATGAGCAGCACGTAAATGGAAAGACAGTTTGGTAACCCTGTTAATGTTAGAAATGGTAACCCTGTTAATACTGTGCTTCCCCTGTTGTGCAGACAAAATTGGGCATATTGGGCAAGTACAATCCTTTTAATCCATCCTTTGAAAACCCATTAAAATCCTTTTCACCAGGGAATGTCATGGGATGCATTTAATGTGGTCAAATATCCTATTGTCCTTGGAAAGACTAGGAAGTGGCATTGAAAGTGTCATTGAAACATGATTGGTCACTCACTCTCACTGCCAGCACTATACAAAGTGCTGGCACTCTCCGTTCTGAATTACAGTAATATATTAGTAACAAGAGGCAGAAGTCACAGTGTCATTTTTATGGGAATACAGAGGAGACAAAACTAAAATCATAATATCAAATTTCACCTAACCTTGTAACGCAGGATTATTACCTGCATGTGAAAAAGCCCATTGTTACTTCCTTTTACAGGAAGCAAAATTTGTCTGTTTTTACTAGTTTGAATTATTTTCTAGGTTGATATTATTTGATATCATGTCTAGCAATGTCAGTGTGGTGATAATGCTAATAAATTGGTTAGGTCACTGGTTTATACATTAATCAGTACCAAAAGTCATTCGTGGCATTTGCTGCCAAGGGCATCCTCAGGTGTGTCTTCATGCACAAAATGTTTTAAAAGGAATTTGTCTCCAAATGTGTGTCTTAATGATGTCTTGAATATTGAATATTGTATTTTTATTTAAGATGGCTATTTTCACACAGTTTAATCCACAGGGATTTACCTTGATAATCTGAGGCTTACTATGTTCAGTCTCACATGTGTGTTTGGGAAACCAGTCATGCAATTTTGTAAATTATGGTGCATTTTTTTTTTTGACAGAAATCACGGAGAAGGAGATCAAGTGGATAGCCACAAAAGGCCCGCTCGGACAGGGAGAGGAGTCACCAGAGACAGAGGGGAGAAAGATAAGGTCACTCGGCAGCCAGAGCGGTCCAGTAAAGAAGGGAAGTGGGAGAAGAGTCAGAGATCAAGGAGAGAAGGGCGCCCAGGTGATCAGGCACCCCCGCCCTCTCCAATACATAGCACCCTGGGACAGGTAAGCTAATGCTTTGCAAGGTACGACTTAGCTTGTTGCGGAATCTAACGTCTGCTTACAATGCAGAAATGAATGACTGTAGAGGATGTATATGTAACTGGTGTTGCTTTGGCAGGTCATTTCTGAGGTTCTGTTCCCCACCTCGGATTCATCTCCTCGCCCAAGGACTCCTGGCTCCTCTGACTCCCCCAGATACACTCCTCCTGCACCCCCACAATCCCCCGCTCCTCCCCCCAGCGTGCCACAGGCCCCTGAGGTTATAGCTCAGCTGTTGCAGGAGGCCGAAGGTGAGTGGACTGATACAGTGACATTTGACCCATGGTCTTTCCATACCACTGTAATTTGATGACCTGAACTGCAGTTGTAACTTTCATCCATTTTACGTATGGATTGCCACCTGTTGGCAAACACTAACTTACTGAATACTTGACACAAGGCTTGACACTTACTGTGTTCTAGAGGTAGTGGTGCCCATTTGTATTTCATGGGAAAATCGCTGAAATTACCTCACTGGCGTAAGGTGGCCTACTGTGGCTAAGACATATGTCTTTCAACATTGTTTTATAAGTAGTCATACATATTCATTTCATTGCAGGTCGGCTGAGTTTAGCCATGTTATATAGAAGGATTATTAGAATACTGTTTCATCGTGGTATTTTGCACAGTAGCTCTATTAAGAACCACTGTTGTGGCCATTTGCCATAAGTGTCAAGATCTACTCAATTTGTTTCAGATTCAGACGGGCTGGAGTTTGAAGATGACCCCTTGCTGCAGGTCTTAAGACAGCAAAGGGAATGGGTAAAACAGCAGATCAGGTGACCATCGGGAGGGATCGCAGGGCTCTTGATGTAATCTAAAAATATTGACATTGATTTTGGAAACGACTCTTCCTTGAGCTCATTTTTATGGTTAAATTACTCATTGGTACAGTGAATAACTGTGTTCTGTGCACAGAACATGTCAGGTTTAAACAGGTTACTCGGTCATGGAGTCTCTATGTGTTTGTATTTTGCAGACTTCAGTAAACCTGTTATGAAATAACTGGATCTTGGTTATAACTGGTTTTTGATTGTTGTTCATAAGGACACACAAAAAAGGAAACGGTTAAAGGAGTATAATATGTTTTCTACCTGTATTGGGCTATTTTTTGTCCCAATTTGTAAAATATTTAAATCCAATCAGACAGAAGTGGCCTATGAAAATTTCCATGATATTAATGTCATAACTTTAACTTAACAAAGATGTATAAGTTCAACAGATGTAGTTCAGAGTAAATCATAAGACTGTCATTGAAACAATCTTTGAATACCTTCTACAAAATAACTTTACTATAATAACTGTTGTTGTTTTTTTTTTAAGTGAGGTGGACACGGTGTTGAATGAACTCCAAGAAGACTGACATCTCCAGTGCAGATGGAAAAGAACTACCCAGACATTACATAGAAACATTTATTTTGTACATAAACACAAATATATTTGTATGATAATTTCCAAAGCTATATATATTTTATTCACAATAAATAATTCTGAAATATATAACAATCTCTGAGTTTACTTTGTCACTCTCTTTTGTCTCTTTTGTAAGCACATAGATGTTAGTGGACTTGAAAATATATTTGTGCACATGGAATTAAGTACGAGACTGCAGTTTGCAGGAGTCTTGTACGTAATGTCGCAATAAATAAATATAAAACATCTTAGCATTGTTTATAGTATTTACAAAGAAATGTACTGGGAAATGTTAAGAATGTGTTGATATGGTTTTTCTGTAGAGATGTCTGTTACAGGAAGGGCAGTATGTTATACAAGTTTATTAGTGTGTTGGGGGTCTTACTGCTGCTTTTGTGTAGGATTATTTCCATATACAGTATGCGGCAGAGTATGCATCAGTTGTTTGGTTTGCCTATTGGCAGGCAGGTCACTGTCTAACAGAGCATTAGGCATGTTTGTCTGAATGTTAACTGAAGGTGCCAATCACGGCTCAGTGTGAGTGAGGGGTCTGGAACTTTCCCCCTGCAGCAATGGGGCAGAGATCACCAGGATCCCCTCTGGGGAGACTGCAGATTCCAGCGCGGCCACATCCACCCCCTCTGGGATCCGGTACCGCCGGTTGAACTGTCGTGATACCATTCCTGGCCCATCCTTCAGAGGGATAATCATGCATGTTAACATATGGCGTTGAGCTGGTGGTACAGGCTAGTTAACTGCACTTTTATTGCAACTAAAAATGACAAGATAATAATATAGCCTTTGTTTTAAACAATGAATTAAAATAATATGCACAACTAACTGTGCAGATAAAGTGTTGATTATAGTAAGTAAAAAAGGCTAAGGATTTTCCTTTTATAGAAACTAAAAAGTACAGAAATCTCTCACTTTCCCATTATGACTTGAAACACGTCTTGTTCTTTATGATCAGTATCTGACTAACAGAAAAAAGATCATCTGAGCATGTTAATTATGCGTTTCACTATCGAATTGGAACAGAAAGAAGACAACTGCTTCAATGGAAAGCTGACAACTGGCTGACCTCCGCCAACCAAAGTGGAATTATTTACACAGCGCTTCTAATTTTTTCCATCTTTGGTCTTTACTGCCACGCACTGGCCATGTCCGACACTACATCATGATGAGACAGTTAAAGCGCAGCACATTTGGCAAAGTATTCTATGCGCTCCACTGCCGTTGCAATAAATTAATGCATCAAAACACGGACTGCGTAGCAATTTCCCCTGGGGCCTCATGTTCTTAGCCCTTTAATTAGACTAGCAAGTCACACCAGCCTGTTTAAGAGAGATTCAATGTTAGTATTATAATGGGAAAAGCCTGATTAATAACAGTTGCATTTCGAATATGAAATTTAATCATCTTTCTTGTTTTGCACTATTACCTTTCGTTGTTCGTGCTTTCCGTGAACCTCCACAAAATCACCAGCCACCTTTACAAGAAGTTCGTCTGGGCTGAAATGCTTCACGTCAACGTGTACAGTGAACCCGCCACGATCGTACATGACCTGTTTGCATAGCAAGGTGACAGTACACTCGGTATTAACAGTCAGGTCGAATCATACAGTGACTCTGACTTGTTCGCACATCTCTTCATGTGTTTGGTCCCTCCACAGCACTTCCCAGGCGTAGTGTAACTAGTTTAATATAAATTCACGGTTAAGAACCACACTCTGTATTAGGATCCCGTCTGACTGCTACCTGCAGCTATCGTGTCTAGTCTACGTCCTCTGCACCAACTGTTTCCAGCAGAAACATGGAAATTAAAATATTTACACAAACAAAACTAAAGATAAATGCGTTACGGTTTTATGGTAAATACACCTACTCATTTTGGCACACGACAGAACTTGCCTGCGCGGAACCCGTGTGTTCAGTGGCCGGAATCCGAAGCTCCGATGGCGCCCAGGTGTACGGCCCCAGTGTCCCGCTGAGTCGGGGGAGCAGCGGCGGGAGAACCCTCTCCCAGGGAATGCCGCTAAGAGGAAGAGAAGGTGGTAGGTCGAGGTCCATTTCTCCGCTCTAATGGATGAAAAATATGAATAACTAAATGATATGCTAATATAGCTACAGTTAAATCCTCTGCGCAAAAGCTGATTTCAGTGTGAAAATTCAGTATCGCATCTCGCTTTTGTTGAGAAATATTCTACTCCAAAGTATTCCGTCCGATTGCGGTGAAAGAATAACGTTATTCCAGAAAAGTGAAGCCGCGTTAATTGAAACACGCTGCTTAACATTTAATGCGCCATTTTTGAAGTTACGGGTCTTAAAACCCCGAGTGAAACAAATTAGTGCGATGCCTTGATACCTGTTCTGTCTCTGATTCCGCGAGCAAATGGCTTACGGACACAGCCTATAGTTTATATAGCCCTGTTTGACGGCGTCAATCTGTCGACGCAGTTGCCCCCTCCACACGACAGAGTAGGCTACGGACAAACAAAACAACTATTTTCGCGGACGCTCCGTACTCCCTAGCCCTTTCGCACCAGGGTGCAGGGAGAAAAGCGGATTACAGAGCAATGTCTTGACCCAAGGCGTTTGATAGATGCATTCACACTTACTGATATGAAATACCGACAAGACTCTGTGATGTTCTACCCGCCAGTAGGAGGACTGAGTATTTCTTGTGTTAGTCTTATACCCTTTTCCTTGGCAAAGCCACTTTGGGTTTGTATTTATGATGCAAGGGTTATGTAATAATTTATTCCTGTGGGAGTAATATGTTGCCGGGCACTTGGATGCGGCTGTGGTTTGGTCCCTGCGAAGTTTTGTGTTTATTTTCAGTCTTGTGACCTAAGCCGTAAGGCTTTTCCCTCAACAATGCAATGACAACATGACATTCAATGTTACATCTTGTGACAGTGTCATACGACGATGTCATGAACACGAATGCTGTGGTCTTAATCATGCTACTCGGTGCTGCTCTTTATTTTGTAAAATCTGGCCCATTCTGGAAATTGCCAGCTTTTATGTTGAAAACAGGCATCCCCCACCTCGCCAGTGGAGTTTTGTTACAATGTCATTCTACCTCTGGGAGTCGGTTTCCCGGTCTGTATCTAAGAATATCTTGCAAGATGTGTGTGTGCCCGTGTGTGTTTAGTCGGAGGGAGAGTTACAGCCTGTTCCTGGCGCGAGCGTGCCTCCTGCATTGCCCACGCGACAGAGGCACATCTAGACACGTGCAAAAATACAGGTTGCTATCATCATAACCTTTTTTGATTTTCCATGACACGTGGTGATCCCTGCATGAACACGTTCCAAGGAAACGTCTGAGGCAATTTGACTCTCCGTCACATGTTGCCAATGTTAGTTTATGCAAGAAATAAACACCCCGTCGTTGGTGTACCCAATAGCACCAGTTAAATAAATAGTTGTAGGTGTTGAATCAAAATCACCATGGGAACAATCATCAGCTGATTTCCCCCCTGACATTCCCCACAGAAATAAACCGAAATTGCTAGATCATATTCAATGTCTGATGCTGTAGACTATGTGGGTACTTTTCATTGTTTGAAACGTATTTTTACAGGGATGATTGCCTTATTTGGAGTTACGAAAAGTTGATAGCTAGCTATAGACATCTAGCTGTCAAACGCTTCCAATTGATGTTTACGGTGATTTCTCATCTCTGGTATTTTCTGCGTCTCTGTTAATTAAAACCTACGGCCTAACGGACTTTCATTAGAAACGTCAGCGCTGTAATCTGTCAAAGTCATCAGCGCTGCGATCTCAGAGATGTTTATCAAGAATACACCAATAAAATACATCTCAAGCAAAATTGCTTGAGATGTATTTCCATCGCTTTCAATATGCAACTATGTAGAGCATGTAGTTCCAGCTGGTCTGACGCCATTATTCGCTAATGAAACAGATTTTTAGAGTTCACAAGGGTAGTTTAGGTATATTCACGTTTTCCTGCATTTGCTCGTTGTGTCATTTTCGTTGGTAGGGTTTGAAATGATCTTTCTGCGTGAAACTAACCCTAAAACAAGTGCCAACTGTTGAGGAGACAATAAAGAGGGAGGGGTGCAAAAAAGAGATGGGGCCAGGCAAGTCTTTTTCATACAAGTCGTCAACTTTCTGAGAACCTTTTAAATCACAGTTCTGCATGAACCTTGTTCTTAAAAGGACTGGGAAGAGTTGCCTAAGACCGACCTTTCCAAAGAACATCAAGTGTTATGGCTGAACAGCACGTCCCTTGAGTCGATTATATAATATGTTAACATACCAGAAAACTTCAGCTGCTTTTGGACCGTAATCAAGTTGTCTGCTCAGTATCTTATTGTGATCTCCCTAGACACTGGGCTGGCCAGAGCAAATATGCTCAGCTGAAATCCTCCTTTGAAAGGGTCTGGCTGTGCAGCTGCCCTTAAACAGTGATTCACTGTTAAATCGGTAAGAGCTGAGGCCTGTCCAAAGGTGTCCTCTGTGACTTCCGTAACAGAAGTAGGGTCTGTCACCCAGGCTGCGACTCTTTGCTACTATAAATGGCCCCCAACGTGATCCCTGGGGGTTAGCAATTGCTAGAAAGGGATTGTGTTTCATAATAGGTGCCTGAGTAAGGTTGCAAAGAGGGAGTCATTTATAGATGCCTGAGAGAATGACGAGTTGAAACTGGGATTGGTGAGATTTACTGCAGTTGTGTGGCTGGAGCTGTGACAGGGAAGTATGAGTGTGCAGGGGGGGGTTGTTTCCACTGGGTATGCAATTGTTGAGACATTCAAAATGTCCACAAAGTCTGATGACAACATAGTATTAGCACAACTATAGGAGGGCGTACAGCCATCTTGAGCATCTCAGATAGTCCGTGCCACTTTACTGCTTACTGCATCCTTTATAATTCTTTACTATCTTCAGATTTTAGATATTAATCATGGTGGCTGTAGAGTTAACACCTGTGCTGTTGCAGTCCTTAAATAAGTTGGCAGTAAAGTTATTGCGTGAAGATCAGAAATGTTAAATCAGTGCCAATGTACTGATTTATGTCAAGGACAGGTGAGTGCATCTCTTCCATTATTTTTCATGTTGCTGTTCACAACTGCATTTCCTTTTACTCAAAGAAAAACAAACACAAGTGATAATTCACCAAAAAGTTTTTATTAGGTGATTGTGGAATTGAAACTAAATCACCAGACATAAAAAGCAAAGGGGAAAAATAATCATATTACAAACCAAACTCAAACAAATGGCGAAAATAAAATGCAGCCTTGAAAAAAGGTGGAAGCATGGTAAATAGCAAAAAAAAAACCCAGTCATTAGTACTGTCATCACCTTAAAACAGCTCTCATTTCCAAATTTGCTTTGTAGAGCCACTTATGGTAGTTACTTTACTGAATTTCTAGGTGCACTTAGGTCCTGCCATTTCACTGTAATACAAGAGACTTCTAACTGACTTAATCTAATATGATCAAATAAAGACAGATGGCAACACAGTCAATTAATGCTGAGTCTTAAATGGAAACTTGTTGTGTTGGGGCTTACAACACAAAAGGAGTAAAGAGCAGCAAGGACGTTGTGTCCACTCTTTCTTGTCTTTTCACGGAATGCCCAGGGGAATGGTAAAGGAAAGGTAGTCTCCCACTTCACCCCACTGCGCTCTGAAGTGCTGGAATATGGTTATCCATGTTGTAAGCACTGCCACCCATAGTAATAGCCCCAGAGCCGATCGCTTTACATCTGTAAGTGAAAAGCAATAAAGGCAATAACAAAAAATCAGACCTGCAAAATTAAACATGAATACACTTTCATGATAGCCTTCAATACCAATAAAACTTTTGTAAGACTTTTGGATACATCTTTAAACGTGCAACATAAATCATAAATTGGATAAATGCATCAGATACTAGATACACTGTCAAGCACCATAGAAGAACTGCAGCTATCGGTTTTATGACATTTTGTCTTTCAATATAAGAATTATCCTAATATATGCATATGGGGAATATCCATGCTTTATGAAAGTACTGCTAGTTTTTATGCTTAGTTTAAGCACTGTGTATATGCTCACCACAGCTTGCTGCTGTGTTGCTTGCCTCTGTTTCCCTGGTCCCTTGTTTTGTACTACTCTTTTGACAGGTGCTTTAAGCATCTTGCCATGAGAGCCTTCTAAGTCTCTCTAGATAAGATAAAATAAACGCAGTACTATACGCACATATGTAAAAAATCAATGCAACTTAAATGTATTTAAATTTTCAGGAACCACACTTTTTGTCACTCACATGTTTTGATCTGGAGCTGTTCAGTGTATGCGGGCTTTACAAAGGCTTCTCTGAAGAACCACACCACATTTACCAGCCACAGGAAAGGAAGGAATGCAAACCCACCTGGAAAAAAGGGAATTTAAGTAAAGATACTTGGGACAACATTGGCTTACAAATAAAGAAGCTGGTTGTTCCCATGTACACATACTATTCATGTATTTTTAAGAACAGTATGTGTGAACATTCCCTCATTTTGCCTGGCAAACCTCTGCTGTTATTGATAGGCTTACAGCCAAACTGCAACTTGCAAAACCAGTTGGAAATGAACTGGAAGAACCTACTTATTAGCAACTGTACACTAGTGTAGAAGAAAACAGACAAATGATGCACTAAATAAGAATGTAATCACTGTTAAATTTGCCCATTGGGTATAAAGGCCTTCTGGTTTGTCTAGTAAAACAAAGTCTGAATGAATAAATCCCATCCGATGAATATCTACACAAGGCCAGATACAGAAGACAAGGACCATTGCTGGATGAAATCTATCAGAATTCTTCAGTTTGCACCTCTGTAGCGTCCTGATCCATGACTGTTCCCTTTAAATTCACTTACCCAGATAATATTTCCTGCAAAGGCTGAGTTTCTCCTCGTTGGGAACACGTTCCAGATTCATGGTAATTTCTGGCTGTCTTCTCTGTCCGTCCTACGGAATCTGCTGATAGACCTACAGGAGAGAAAAGAGCTTGTCCTGACCCTGAGCCAGTAATAAAATGCTATAGTGCTACTCATTAAAATATTCTCCATTAGTACTTTTTATGTGAAAAGGCAAAGTTTTAGAATTAAAGGTTTAGATGCAATCCGCAATAATACTACAGCATCGAACGTGTTATGGATGCCGTCTGCAAAGACAATAACAATAATAATATACTATGGTAGCCTATCTACCATGTGTGCTGATTAATGATTCAGGCACGATTATGATTTAACACCGGGAAAGTTTCCATTACAACGCGCATGAAGGCATGCAAATTGAGCATGCATTCAGCACGTAGTCTCTCAACTGTTTTCGGCGAGTGAAATTTAATTTAGCAATCGAGGCTCTCGGAACTGAATGTGAACAAGCTAGCTAGGTACACTTGCTTCCAACGAGCTTGTCACACGCTCTCCTCAAATGGACTCCCAACAGACAACTGTCGTGCTTCTGGAAGCATGTTATATAAAATGTTTTGGATGTAGCTGGCGATCATACCGCAATAACGTTAATTATAAACATCGTTCGTACGCAGCTAACGTTAGCTAGCTAATTAACCTCTAGAGGACTGTTAGCTGAATCCTCTAGCAAACACGACTGGCTAGCTAGACGCCTTTTCATTTCGGCATTCTTGGATGAATTTCACACAACACTAGCTCGAAAAGCGTTAAACTGAACCTCAAACTGAAGCATGGTCTGTAAACAATTTAAATTTGAGAGATAACCAGAGTTTACGAGCGAGATTGCTCACTAGCCTGTGGACAAATTTGCGTTAACGTTAGTGACTGGCTTCACTTTCTTCTTACATATAAAAATACTAACCGAATATGACTATGGATAAGTGTTCACCTCCAATGGTATCGTCTTTCAGCAAATGTAAATTCAGTAAATGTGTGTAGCCGGCCAATAACTCCAACACACACCACACAAACACCGTGAACGTTCAAACAGTTCCGCTTCCTCTTTACTGGCTTCTACGGAAGCTTTACTGTGCGTCAGCTCAGAAGAGGCACCGCGCAGATCCACTGATCTTTATATCATATGGATGGGGTAATAACGTAGATAGCGATAGAAAGGATTGATGTATCCGTAATAAAATATTAATAGACCTACATTCGTTCATCGCCTGCTTCGATGTGGTGCTCGTGAATAGTCTTAAAAAGGATAAATAGATCTGCAAATCTTGCTTGAGTAAATCGTGTTGCCTGTGTGGCATTATAATAGATCATTGCTCCACACAAAGGTTCAAGTGAAACACTCAAGTAGCTGCCTCAAGAATTGGTGACAAGTGGTTGTGCTGTCAGGGTGTCATGCTGCGAGGAGTTATGCGCAGATTCACTGACATTCATTTTGCATACTTCAGCTAATACACATAATAAAGAGCGGTTAATTTGCACACCAATCTTCACAGCAATGAAGATCATTGCTTTCTTACAACGCTGCAAACGTATTGCCTTGGGGGGTATATTTCTCAGGGAAGTAGCGCTGAATTATCGCATATTAAATCGATCGTGTTCAGGGGCATTGTGCTGTAGGTCTACAACATTATTTTTTTTTACGTTGTTTTCAGTTGTTGCGTGAGTATTTTATATTACATTACATGCATTTAGCCAAGACTCTCGTCCAGAGCGACTATACAAAGTTTTACTTTGTGTAACTCTTCACTGATTTTACACATACTGTACAACATTTGCGCTAATGCGTTTCTTTTATTCTAACAACACTATCGGATATGAATGACGTTTGTTGTGCATATACATATATTTGGTGACATGCACGCGTGCAGTGCAAACTAAGTACTGTAAACTGCTTTCAATACAATATTGTATAGATTCATTTCGGTAATTAATGAAGTACTTGATTTTTGAGCGTGCAGAGAAAACGAGTGCAATGTTTTTCATAATAAATGTAGACTACACGTGTTCTGACATTTAACAGAGTTTTATCAAGCCTTTTTTTATCAGTACGCACCTTTTCGTCAACGCAGTGAGGTGTGCTCCAGGTAAGAAAGTAACATGCACACGGGGAATTGTAGTTCACCTGCCAGCCTAGTTGAAAGGAAGGAGAGCGCTGTTCCTAAAAAGGAAGCGCATAATGTGCTCGCTGGTCCCACTGGTCTTTGAAGTCCACTCGACAAGTATCGCGTTACAGTCTCATTACAGCGGAGCATGACACTGCTTCGCTGTCGTGATGTATATTTACACGCATGAATCCGAGTGGCAATTTACACCCATAGAAATATGTAATTAGTGGATAGGTGCCAGTGTGATTTTGGTTGACAAATAAGATTTTTGAGGCTGTGGCTGAAAAACTCGCTTTCCCAGGGAGCCCGTGGTTTCCCCTCCCCTATCTCGCGCCTTCCCCTCTTGTCTCACCCAGGTTCTATCGGTGTTGTTGTGGAAGCTAATGATGGCGGCAGCGGGATGCGGATCAGCAACCGCGGCTACCGGGGGAGGCCCAAGCAATATGGCCACGGCTCGGGGCCGTTTCCCGGGTCGGCCTTGGTCATCACGTAGCCGATTGCGTTCTGAGAAGCGTTCGCAGCTCGTCCGGTTAGGGACTGAAGCCGGGGAGACGGACACAGGAGGCCCTAGGCCCGCCAGCCTTGGACTTGCGCTGAACGACGACCAGTCTCACCTGCGTTTACTGGGGATGGAGGCTAAATACAGGCGCCTGGGAGAGGCCGGTTACAACTCTAGTGGTAGCGAAGAGGTGAGCGCTAAACCTTATCTTTTGAACCGTGATTACATGGCACGTCTCGAATAAGGAATGCTGTGTCACACCCTCACGTTGAAAACGACTTGCAGCGTGTAAGTATTTTAGACGTTGGAGAAAAAAACCAGCTGTGCCCACATATCACGATCGCTATCTATCTAGCCAATTGTAGCAAGGTAGTTAGCTAGCAGGAGGGGGGGTGTCATTAACAAAGGAGATGGTGTACATTCGGTCGTAATTTACATGCAAAATGTTTCCGTCCTGACAGAAATACCCCAGTTAAATAAAGAAGTACACGAAGCTGTGCTGTGTTTTGCAAGAGCGCAGCAAATTAATGCTGGGTGTAACTAGCGGCATACACTGTATTGCACAGTGTGTCGAGGAGGGGGAGGGGGCTAGCTAGATTCTAGCTGCATTGTAGCAGAGAATGAACATCAAGATGGTCGACCGAGGAAGCTTATTAAACACACGCACTGAGCAAACGCCGCAAATGCAATGCGATCTCGTATTCTGGCGTTGCGCGTTATTGCAGTATTTGGACAAGTGAGTGTTAAGGTAACGTCGCTGGAGTGCGGTGTTTGCACAGTGACTGGTTAATGGAGGGAAAACGAGCCGAGTACATGGCTAGCTATATCCTCTTTCCTGACTGCCGTGGACGACATGGGTGAAGCGGGGGGACACATTGTAGCCGATTTCTCTGGGCTGGGTTGCTAGCTAGCTACATTAGTTTGGTTGAATACAAAGTAACAGATTTGAGAGAAGTAGCTAGACAGTGGATTGGAAAGTGGGGGGCGATCATTTCTGTGCAGAAACACACCAAGGCGCTATTGTTCTAGGGCCAGTCCCCAACCGTGTTTAATTAACCAACGATCAAGAGTAAAACCTGACATTTACAGATAGTGGATCTTTTTAAGGCGGCGAAAGTCTTTTAATGGCTTAATGACGTTTTTCTTAACGAATTTTACTGTGGTGTTTTTGTAGAGTATTAGCTCGTTGATAACGTGTGTTGTAAATTCGAGCTATTTCACTTGGCCTATTTTTGACGGTGTTCAGTTTTCTGCACACAGGTTGGTTTCTCTATATTTGTATTGCGAGTCCTAGCAATTTGATAATGCACGTGCTTGCCTCGTAAATTTGAGCTGGATCTGGCGATACTGTGCATTGCATCGTGCATGCATTTCACTGTTACCGGGTTGCTTTTATTGAATCAAACCGCCATGCCTGTAGCTAACATTCATTTTCGATCCCACACATGAATTGTTACCTAGCAAACCAACACCGGCTCGTGCTCTTTAAAGACACCTGGGGTGTCTAGTAAAAAAGTAACCCCCAGAGACAGGTTTAGATGGACGTGTTGTGCATTTATATAACTGTCTTTTAAGAACAGTAGATTTGGTCTGTGCTAGGCCTCATCACTTTACTGAGAATTTGTTTTCAAATACTTGATTTCTTTTTCCTCAGAAACACACTTTCAGGTTCTGTGTATTTATTGGGGGATGTCCTTGTCCATACCAACTAACAAGGTGAACAGGTGATTAATTTATTGATAAGATACGGTATTGGAAATGCATATTAGATGTGCAAGTGTTCTTTATGATAGCCCAGTCCATTATTGGGTCTGTAAACTAACAAACTAGATATGAAACTGTCATGTTAACTCCCAACTGCATCGATCTGTTGGAATTGCATTGCTACACCGAGTGTTGCTTAGCCTCTTGATAGCCATGTCAATGTCATGTGCACCTGTAATTGTAAGAATAAAATTATTTGGAATCACAACTGTCTTTATGTGATGGGATCTCTCTCAGTGGGACTTGGAAAAACACAGGGAGACATGGAGCTTACAAACCAGAACGAAACAGACAAGTGAAAACCTTCCCACAGGGACTAGTCTGTTGAAGGATTATCTAGAGCACTCCAGAGGGACCATGCATGGATGTAGGTTTGGGTGGGGGTGGTTGGTGGAGAGCATGTTCACCTTAGTATCATTTGCATAAATGGTAACAGCAATGTCACCCCCCCCCCCCCCCCCCCCCCCCCCCACCCCGCTTTTATTGTAGAGCCTTCCCCTGGCAGCGCAGGTGTTCAGGTAAAAGGGGACAGACTGATGATTTGATATCATGTGATGTCTTTTCTTAGTCAGATGAAGACATCACGTCATCAGAAAGTGCAAGGGAAAGTGTCAGTGGTACAAGTGAGTAGGTAGCAGAGGCTTCTGGGAAATTCATGTAATTTTAATGAGGCTGATAAAACATGAACTTCATAATAAAAAAAAAAAAACCAAGCATGCAAGATGTCCTTGGGATAAAAGTAATGAATAATACCAATGACAAAATGGTGTTGTCTGTAGTTTTACATTCCCCCTGGGCAAGATGTCTGAGTTCGCGTGTTACTTTATTCACAAGGGCGGGTGTACTGTGTGTCCGTTCACTCATACTAAGGCAGGCGTTTAGGTAGCAAAAGGTCTGCTCTTACCTGTAAGTGGGGTCATCAGCTGACGGCATATTTTTTCACAGTCTCATTTTGCTTTAGTGTCTCTAATTGAGAGTTTATTTGATTGTGGTTTCTTGGCAATGGGTATTTTTTTTTTAGAGTGGAACATTCTGTAGAGTTTATTATACACTCGCTGATTTCACAGAGGTCCTCTGAGGGTCTGTGAATTCCGAGTTATAATTTTTTTCGCCGTTGGCATTTATTTTTTGTGTGATTTCAAATTTCTTGGTTTGTTTTTCAGTTGCCTTGCATTACATCTAGATTTATCAGGAATAAAGTAAAAAAATGCAAGAATGATTTTAAATAGCCTAGTGCTTTGAGTCTAAAGTTCTTTGGAATTTTTTTTATTAGTGCTTGTAGCAGCTGTGTGGCATAGTGGTAAGCAACATGGGCATAACCCAAAGGTTGCCAGTTTGATTCCCGGGTGGAAATATTGTAAAACACCTCTACATGGAAAAAAACACTTATATGAGTAATACAGTAATGTTAGTTGCTTTTGTGCGTGTTTCACTTTGTTTAAAATAAATAGCATTCTGGTTTGTGTTATAACAAATGGATATGCTTTTAAATGTTGGTGCTTGACATTGTTTATAGCATAGTTCATATGCAGTAATGCAACAATATGCATTCTCTTTGTATAATCAAGTACTGTAGTATTATTGCCACATTCTGACTGATATATTATGCTGGCCTGAGTCTGTGGCAGGACAGTATTTAGCAGCAGAAAACATTGATCTCATCTCACTTGCCACTCAGAATTTTAGTTAAATAATCTAGGTGGTTCCCTTAACAGTTTAGTGTTGTTTTTGAATGAAATCCAATACTGTTTAGTATCTGCTAGGTAAACGGTTGAACTTAGGTCAACCTGCTAGAAATCATCATCATCTTTGTTAGATAGGTAGCTGATAGATTTTTCAAAGATCAAGTATTCTTTGTATTGGACAGTGTCAAACACATTTAAAGCACCAGCAAAAGTATTTGACCATTTTTATGTTTTTTTGTACTTTTTAATTAACCTGACCACACAAATGTCTTGAACAAATTAATCCTTGGAATTCATCTTCAGAATTTTAGGCAAAAGTCAGCACAAGCTAATTTGTGGGTTAGTCATGGTATGTAGTGGTTGCTCCTTGTGACCTTGTTGTTTCAGCATAACTAAATATGAGTCTCATTGAATAAAGTTACACTTTCTGCAAAGGTTTTTAAAGATTTTTGGAAGTCCAGTTGGATGTACCCAAAAGACCATAACTTATAGTTCTGATTGATCTTCAGCATCATCTGTAACCATACCATCTGCAAAAGTTGCTGACCTGCAAAATAAAATGAATAAAAGAAAATTATGCAAAGCAATGTGGGTGAGTGCTTTAATTTGTATGGTTGACTAGGAATCACAAACTGGTTTTCAGAGCACAGTCAGATAGTGGAAAACACCTGCATGATTTTAATGTATGCAAATCTAGTATGGATACTAATTCTGTCACACTGTGATACTTAAACATTTTTTATGTTTATTTTACTGAGCTTTTAGTGACTCATGACCTTCATCAGTATGTTTCCCCTGTTTTGATGCCCTATGAAGACATCCACCCATCTACCCCCCCCCCATCTATGCCCCCCCCCCCCAATCAGTGCTGTCGTAAATTGCTGTACTTTTTAAATTGTTTCTTGCTGCCGCCTTTACCCTGACGTTCATTGCACCGTTTGAAGTTGTTGAAGTCTGCTGTTTGAAGGTGTATCGTATTAGTTGCCCTGTACGCTGTAGTTGTACAAATCCGATAGTACTGTGTCCTCAAACAGACCTTGCTCTCAGCTGAGAACTACTGTCTCATTGTGGAACTGTACACATCCTGTCCCCGTACTGTTGCTATACTTACTGTATGCACTTTTGTACGTTGCTTTGGATAAAAGCGTCTGCTAAATAAGTAAATGTAAATGTAAATGTATTTCTTAAGGAAAACAATTCTTCATTAATGCAACACAGTGTGGAACATTCATGCATTGTCGATTGGGTCCCAGAATTTTTATATACATTTTTGTTACTCAGAAATAACATATATGACATTGAATATATTTCGTTGATGAACCAGGAGATGATTTTCGTATATCATTCACAGGTGTAGTATGTAATTTCACAGTATTAATCCACAAGGGTTAACGTGTTTATGCAGTATGCACTTGGACATCCTTGTATCCTATTTCACTCCTTCGCTCCTTTTTCTGTGTCGTCTCTGGTTGGAACTTTTTCATGTTTTATGCCACTCAAATGAAGAGTGGAAATAACACATCTAAAATATAGGAAGAACACTCACTGTAAAATACTGAAGTTTCATCTCTCCTTTGTGGCACTGCCATGCTCAGTGGGATAACTCCTGCAATTCCCAAAGCCTTAGTAGCTGCCAGTGCTTTCAAGATGTTGTTAATTAAGCTTTAAAAATGTATGAAATGTATGAAAAAAAATGCTCTGTCTTGTGGGTACATTCATTCTTCTATATGCATTATTCTTTCTCTCATCTAATTTTGATGCAGCGTAAGTGTTTTAAATGGATTGCACTGCAGGAAGACAAACGGCATTACCTCCTTCTAGCCTTTTCCCTGTTCACTGAAATTATGTGAGGTTGGGCTTTGGTAGTAGGAGTAGGAGACCCTCTGGGTAAACTTGGTTCCCACTTACTTATTGAGGTCGCTGGGCCAATTTCTCCTCAGTACCTAGAAGGAAAACGATGCGTCCAAGTTCATTAAGGGGAATACAGGACTAAAGGAGATGCTATCTTTTGCTCCATAATCCGTGTTGCTCCATTTGTCTTCCTATATTAAAAAACTGGAACATATATCATGCTCACTCGTCCTGACAGGATTCCTAATCTCACTCTGTATCTCAAAATTTAATGGGCACAAAAAAAAAAAAAATTCTACCTCAGATGAACCTGAGATGTGCAAAGGGCTGCCATGCATCATTACTTCATATTAACCTAGCAGACACTCTTACCTCGAGTGAGCTTGCATAGCTTACAGTTTGACATGTTGTCCAGTTATACAGCTTAATGTTGACTTAACGCTCAACGGTCCAGCAGTTAGCTGCTTATGGACTGAACCAGCAACATTTTGACTACAAGCCCTACCCTTTACCATTACACCACACTATATTACCCTCTTGTGTGTTACACATTTGTGCTGGTGGAGATGAATTACCCGACTGTCACTGTACAGTGTAGAGAGCCATCAAAGGCACCACACAAATGAGCCATCATTGGTATTAAACTGGTGATTGTCAGCTAGTCAAGCCATGTGTGCAGAGTGAATTAATGGACTTGGTTGTAAGCAGATGCCATCATGACCTGGCTTGTTGATCGTCTGTGTCATTTTTTTTCCAGGGAGATGATTTTCAGGGGTTTGAGCCAGACAATGAAGGCTACAAGAGCCCTTTGCGTTCAGGACATAATCCCTCCAAAGGTAAGGATACCCCCAGATCAAGGGAGAAAAAGTTGGCTTCATTTTCAAACCTCAAGTGTCCAACAGTCGAAGGCACGAGTTTGTTTAGGCATTGGTGTTTTTCCCCCAGGCCATCGAGTGTGCTAGTATTCCATGACAGAATGGTGGGCTTTTTGACTTTTACTTGTATTCATCTGACTGGATTTGAAATTCTGAGAGCTTGCATCATGTAGTGGTATGAACAATGTATTTGATGAATTTATTGAATAAAAAATGAATTTTTCTGAATAAAAACAGCACAGAGCTGTTGTCAGAGCCCAATTTTACAAGATGAACCATAGATGTAGATAAAGTATGATCCTGAAATATGTTGTATTAATGTGCTTTTCATCTCATCCTAAATAGTATATATTGGGCATAAGAAAAAAATTATAATTTAAATATTTTTTAAGCGAGAAAATGACAAAATGTTTTTGTTGCCCTGATAACAAACTGCAAAATCAAATTAACACTTGAAACTGAAAGCTGGCAACAATATAATATGCATTTTTCCCCCCAATACCATGTCAGTGGAATTTTCACTTGATGGACTCATTCTCTCCATTAGTTCACAGCAGTGGTATAACAGATAGTACATCATCAAACTATTAGCTCCAATCCATTGCTCCTGTTGGTCAGTTTGTGTTCCACTTGTGAACATATTCATTGATATTCCACAGGTAAATGAAATTTTTGTGCTTTGTCAATGAACAGTGGTATTAAAACATTGACAAACATAAATATTGTAACTGATCCGTTCCATCTCACTTTGAACAAAATTACCGAAGAATGAAAAGTTTACTGTATCTTTTGAAGTAAGTAGTTCTTGTAGTAAGGCAGCAAGTCCAAAACACCATCCTGTTACCCAGCTAGTAAACAGTACATAAGCATCGTAACAAACTAGGTACTACTTTCATTGGTAGTTTCATGTAATCAATACAACTTCATTCATTTCAGTCTCTACTCTATGTAGCCAGGTAGAGTTCAGCTAATTATGGATCCAATTTATAAAAGTCATATGACATCCAAAGCCATATTACTTCACAAATGTTGGCATGGCTAAGGGTTTCATATCTGAAGAAAGGGAAAAAGAAATTGTTAAATCATTTTATGCTTTTGTTTTGCCCCGCAGGATGGCAGATGTTTTATTGGGTGAATTTCCATTGCTTGCACAGTTGCAATTCATTGATAATGAGTTCATTATTGCTGAATAAATGCATGCCTGCTTGTCAGTCCATGGTATTGTGCATAATGTTAGACGTAGAGGACTATCATCTTATACAATACAATCTTGATACTTGTTTTCTCAGAAAAACAATAAATAAATTATTGAAAAAAGAAACAGTTACTTGGTTATTATTGGTTAAACCATTTCTTTGAGTAAACCAAAATGTTGTTCATATGCCTTGACTTCTGTTATTTTATTTTTGCTCCAAAAAATTGTGTAGTTGTTTTTCATTTTTTAAACATATTACTACTGGTTTGCAGAGTGTGTTTTATGGAGAAGATCATATCATATTAAAATATATGTAAAGATGATTTGAAGTGTGTACTGTTAAGAATTAATGAAGGAATAATTAGATTCAGCCTCAGAAAAAAAATCCTGTGAAAACCATGCTAATGTATCATCTTTCCACTTAGTTGTCAACATAAATTAAAATACAAGTTGTCTGCCACTTCAGATCTGATAGATATTGGTACAATATCTTTCCTCAATTTCACATTCCTAGTTCTTCCTTTGATATATTTAAGTGGGTATTTGACCAGCTCCCAAAAAATGGTATCATTTTAGGTACTTCCAAACAGTCATGTTGCATTTTTTTCTTTAAACATCTTGTTATACATTGGCAAGGAAATGCAGTGACTCTTAAGAATACAAATTTTCCACCACAGCACTGTAGCTATGACAGAGAATCCTCCTTTAGTGCTGACTCAGCACAGTTTCATTCAGCGGACTGATTGACAATAACCATACATTCATTCACAGCAAATTCAGATTTGTATGTCTATCGCGGTACCATAAATGCATATTAACATTCTCCCTGGTAACCACGGCTATTCAGTGCACATGAGTATGTTGAAGAGTAGGGCTGCAACGCTATAGAAATTTCCTTACCACAGTATTCGCCGAATGCCACCTTGCGGTTTAAACAAAACAGAGAAATGGTTGAGAAACATTTTGTATGAACTAATGAACTATTTACTCATTCGTCCTTTGTGTTTTTTTTTCTTTCCAGGCAATTCCTTTACAACTAAATTGTCAGCGCAGACAGAGGTGAAGCCCCCTCCGGCATTGGCCCTTCCAGCAGCAACAACTGTGTCACCAGCTCCTAAAAAGCTCTCTAAAGCTTCCCAAGAACCTAGGCAGAAGTCTTTAAATGCCAAGCCTCAAACAAATAGTGGCAAAGGTTCCAAAAACAACCCCTCTCAAACATTAAAGAAAGGGGGTCCCTCCTCATCAGCACGGAACAAGCCACAGAGCTCCACTAAGCCCAGAATAACTGTCAGGCTGGTGGCCAAAAAGACAGTCAAGAACGAAACGGTTGTCTGTCAAAAGCCGGTTAAAAAACTCAAGGTAGCGGGATACAAATTCCTGTCAAAAGCTAGGAAAATCCAAGGTGCTCAGCTCTCTAGTGCCCATGTCAAGTTAAAGAAAGGGAGTCTGACTTGTGGGACAGAGCCCTCGAAAGGCAAAGGTGGAGCGAGAGGAAGAGCCACAATCACAAAGCAAGGTGGGAGGTCCGCAGGCAAGAAACTAGAAGGTAACAGTGTTCGTCAGAGGTCTAAAACTAAAATTGATCACCAAAAGACGGAAAGTAAGAGATCTGTGTGCAAGCAAGATCTTCCGCTGGAAGCCAGAAATGAGTCTAAAACTGACGAAAAGAAGAAACGGAAACGCAGAAAGAGAGCCTTAGAGACAAACACCTCAGTTTCAAAACAGAGGAGGTCTAAAAAAGTTGCTCCCCTCTCCGAGGCTGGTACAAGTCTCACGGTTAAAAGTGAAAGTGAGAGTATAGAACAAAGCTCATCAGAGGTCCCGGCAGCAACAACGGACAATCCAGGACATAGTAAGGGGATGGAGACACTGGAGAGCACGAAGGAGCATGAGGAAGACTATAAGCCGGCGGATATCCACATCCCTTCATCAGTGGAGCCCAGCAAACCTTCTGGTGACACTACTGAGAGTCTAACTTTTGAAAATGACATCCAAGACATGGGAATCCCTGGGCTCAAGCTGAAGAGGGTGAGGAACCCCAAAGCTATGCTGGCCAGTTCAGCCCGATCTCGCTCCGGTGGTCGCGGCTCCAAGGGCTCACGCAAGAAGCAGAGTAAATTTGTGTGGACCCTGACGTTAGTGAAGGGCAAAAGTAAGCCCGCTAATGTGCCAGAGTCTGGAAATCTTGGTAAAGTAACAGAAGGTGAAGGAGAGTCCACATTAGAGAACCAAGCTCCTTCAGTTGACTCTTGGATGATTAAGAGTCCAGAGAAAGTGGACCTTGAGGAGGCCAAAGTTGAAGTTTCTCCAGAAGCAACTAAGCACAGAAGGAAGCGAGCAAAGTCGTTGAAACGGAAAAAAGAGAAGACATCGCAAGGGCCAGAACTGGGAGAAGCAGTGCAGGCATATCCAGATGAGGCTACGCAAACAGAGGCAGATGTTTTAACTGGAGAAGAGGCCGTTCCACCATTGCAGCTAAAGGTAGTTTCATCACCAGGCAAATTCAACACTCTGCAGCCATCACTCTTGATCCGTCGAGTTACCCCAGATTCAGAGGAGAAAGAGCTAATCACAGGAAATATCTGTGAAATTCCTGAGGAGAAATTTACCCCATTGTTGGAGGTAGCTATCCCACCTACTTGTAAAGTAAAGGCGAGGTCTAACCTCACCAGCTCACGAAAGAAACGTGGCCATAAACCGTGGACGAGCCATAAACGCAAGACAAAGAAAAACGTCTGCGTTGAAAACACTCCACATTTGCATGCTTCTGAAGCCAGTGCCCAGACTGAGGAAGTGTCAACAGTAGCTGTTACCCCTAAACCAAGACGACAAACTGGTAAAGTGGGACTTTCAGGGAGTAAAGGATGTTCCTCTACAAGTAAGACAGAGTTGATGTCAGAAACCGCAGAATCTCCTGAGACAGCCTTCTCTGAACCTGTGGGAGTGACTGACACCCAACCAGAGGTAAAAGAGGAACTGGAAATGGAGTCAAAAGAAGATGCTGAGGTCTTGGTGCTGGAACCTCCATTGACAGAGCAGCAACCATTGTGTTTTGTCAGGAAACCCCGCAGACATGGCAAGAAACGACGCAGGGCATTAATCGGACAAAGACTGAAGCGTAAAGGGCAGCCTCCTAGGTTACCCGAAGAGCAGGTTGATGGTGACGACTGCTCTGCCATGGCCACCTCAGCCCCTTTAAGACCCAAACTAATTGGTGTCCTAAAAACTAAGTACCGCAGGAAACAGGTTCCTACCTCCAGCCTTCAGTTTTTCGGGATGAAACGGCCAAGGGCAAGGCCCTTAAGTGAGGAAGTGGAAAGGGACTTAGCCCATCAGCTTCTTAGCCACGAGGTGAAGCAGGAGGGAGAAGCGCTCCCAGTCTCCAGGGGCCTTCAGCGAGGAAAGTTCCTCAAGAATATCCGCCACTTTATCATGCCTGTTGTTAGTGCCCGCTCCTCACGGGTCATCAAGACGCCAAAGAGGTTTATGGACGATGCCGGCATGTCTGTTTTACCCCGGAGGAGCACTCCGAAGAAGGGCCACCACCTTGGCCTGCACCCGCGTTCGGTCAGGAAACGAGACAATGCAGCCACCGGCGGCTTGTTTCCTGATTTGCCTTTGTGCGATCCGAAGATTGAACCTGAAGCCCCATTAGATGCCGATTTGCCCACAAGCCAGGAACCCGGTCAGGACTCCTTACTTGGGGCAGAAAGCCCGACCACAGATGGCCTTACAGGGAAACGGAAATCGCTTTTACGGGAGCCCAGTTTCAAGTGGCGTGTCCTTGGGGCTGCTGGGGGGGAAGTGTTCACTCTGGCTAAACCCAAAGTGCAGAAGAGTAAGTACAAGAAAGAGATGCCCTCCAAAAGCTTCCTATCATCTGCAGACCCATCTGCAGCCAGTCCTCACCTGAAAAGAGTCCCCAAGCTCAGCAAGGGGAAGAGACACACAACAATCTACAAAAAACTGAAGAAGCTCCCCCCAGGTACTAGAAGGAAACGCAATAAGAAGGATGGAATCAGCCTTAATTTTGGCACCCCCGCTGATACAGAGAACAGGGGTCAAGATGATGGTAGTGGAGGTTCTAGTCTGGCTAAATCTCTCTCAGACACGGAGAAGGAGAAGGAGAAGGCCAAGCTGAAGATTGAGGACCTCAATTCCCCTGGGGTAGTGCGAAAAGTTTCAGTCTGTGTCCGCAGTCTGGATTCTGAGGTCCTGAAGTCACAATGTGGAGAGCAGCTGCAGGAACTGGAGAGGGAGAAGATGAACAGGAATGCAGACTCCTCAGGGCTGAAGTCCAAAGGTAGAGATTTCCATTTGTATCCGAAATAAAACCAAATTTGTCATTTGTAACTGCTCTTAGAATAAAGGAGTATACAGCGGTTTTAAAGGTATTATTAGACATTTCAATTTTGGTAAGCCCTAGAGCAGTGCAATTTCCTGGGAACTGTAACATTAACCCTACTTAAACCTTCACACGTCTGTTAAACATGTAAAATAAAAATCTTCTCACATTTTTGGACACAGTCAGTGTTGCTTATCAAACTTTATATACATGGCAACATAGTACCACCTCTTGTGGCTTAGCAAATCAGTAAATGCATTCATACAAAAGCATTAGTGTGACTTCAGAAAAAATAGCTTTTTCAGATACCCACTTCTGTGTCATAAATATTCTATGTCAAGCCAGGGGAATGATTCATCCCTCATTATATCCAAATGTGAAACTACACTTTGAGGAGTTTGGTTGTTCTTTACATTTGGATTATCAAGTTGATGATTGATAACTGTAATTGGCATTTTGAGGAAAAGATTTTTGTTGATATGAATTGATAAATCATATCTTGTCATGCCTAAGCATATTCGTTGTTAATCCATGAACCCTGTTACCACCCCTCCACCTTTTTCAGAAGAAGGTGACACACTCAATACAGAAGCTGAAAATCAGGACCCTCAGCCGGAGCTGGACCAGAGTTCAGAGAGTGATAGGGTGGTTGTAGAGGAGAAGGGTGCCTCCCAACGAATTCGTCTCACCAGTGCCAACAAGAGGATGTTCCACCTTCTGAAGAGAGCCAGGGTCCAGCTCATCAAGATTGATCAGCAGAAACAGCTAAAGTCCTCCCAGGTAATAATCTTTCCTCTCCAGCATGGCCTGTATTTTGGTATTCATGCTTTATGCTGTATGCTTCATTATGTTTCAGTCGTGCAGAATCCTTACATTGTATTACATTACATTCATTTATCAGATGTTTTTATACAGAGCTACTGTCAGCACAACAGAAGTGTATTCTTTCAAGTTAAATGAGCAAGAGTATCATACCAGGCTAACAACACTCCCAGACCAGTGAGTGTTAGCCCAACACCATTCAAGCACTGCCACAAGTTAATTTATGCTAGTCTGAAACTACATGGCCTATAAAACTAAGGGAAATCAAGTACATTACACTACCATATATCCCAGCATCACTAGATCACAATATCTGTAACACGTCGCAAAAAGGGGCAAATAAGTAAACAAGCAGCAGGTGCTAAGGGTGGGGATTGATGTGGAACCGGGATCCAGTCTAAAGAGGTGGGTCTTCAGTCTGTGTCGAGATCCATTCCCATGACCCTATATTTGTGAGATAATTCTGAATAGAAGTATGATGTGTTTATGGAAGCCTCACAGTGACAGCTGAAATTCCTGAGTGTGTTTCCTTCAGCTCTTGTCTGGGCCTTTGGCTGTGGGACCTCGGGATGGAGGTACGGCAAGTGTGAAGAGGAGGCGGGTAAAGCAAAAGGAGCAACCTGAGCCTGACTCCTCAAACAAGAACGGTGCTCCTCAGGTATAGTGAAAATTAATGGAGCTTCTGTTTCTCTACATGTTAGATCATGTCTTAATGTTTGTGACGGTCCATTGGTTTTCAGAGCCTTTTACTTTTTCCACTTCTTCTTTTGATTTGTTTTTCTGCCCATAAGCTCAAGAGTCTTATGTTCTTTGTATTGACTAATAAGTTAAGTGAAGCCATAGGTCTTCCTTCTCATAAATTGTTCTTCATCAATGAAGAAGTGGCAGCAGTGAGACATGCCTTTCCAGCAATAGCTGTATCATAGAAGCCTTTTAGTCTGTGCTCATCAGTTTGACTGAAGAATAGATGGCATTTAACGCTTTGTCAGGCCTGGATTTGAACAATCCAAAGGTTTCAGTTTCCTCTAAGAACCCCGACATGGTGTGCCATACATTAATAAATCTGTGGGAAAAAGACTTCCCATTGTTGCGTAGTTACGCACCTGATTAAGATTGTGGGAAGCATGCATTCAAAGACATTTTAATCTAAAGACTTATGCTTAAATGCTTCTAATTAGTTTTTTAGATAAATATAAATGGTGAAGTTAATGCCTATATATGAATTTCTTTAAAAAAAAAAAAAAAAAAAAAAAAAAATTAAAAAAAATATTTTGGCTACATTACTTTACATCATTTAGCAGACGCTCTTACCCAGAGCGACTTACAGATAAGTGCATTACTATGCTAAGAGTGGACATCGTAAGGCTACTTTGAAGAGTATGAGAGTTTTATTCTATAAGTTAAACTGTCGCACAGCAGTCACTGTTAGGGAAATGTGTGCCGTTGTGCTGTGTGAGTATCAGCGCCTGTACTGCCACTGTCCCCTGCCCTCCCCCTTGCAGGAGCTGCGCCGAGGGGGCCCACGGATCAAGCACGTGTGCCGGGCTGCGGCGGTGGTGCTGGGGCAACCCCGCGCCATGGTGTCCGACGACATCCCCAGGCTCAGTGCCCTGCCGATGCATGAGAGGTCCAGCATCTCCCCGTCCCCCGCCGCGCAAGGTGACACCCCTCGAGCCACGCAGACATACTGTGCTCTCAGCGGCGAGCTGTCTGGGCTTTACAAAGAAGGGTGCCAACTTCACATTACATTATTGTCATTTAGTCGATGCTCTTATCCAGAGCGTCTTGCATTCAGTAGGTTACTATTTTATCCATTTATACAGCTGTATATTTACTGAGGCAATTGTGGGTTAAGTACCTTGCCCAAAAGTAAACTGGCACTGCCCTAGCAGGGAATCAAACCAGCAACCTTTTGGGTATGAGCCCTGCTCCTTACCACTTTGAGAAACTGTTGTCCTTATAAAAATTTAATTTGTGCCGTCTAGTTAGCTTTTAATGATGCGCTTACCTAGAGGTCAGCTCTGTTCATACAAGGTGCTGTTATACTGCTTACCAGCTCCTCTTCAGTATTTCCTGTGCGAGAGATGCAGAGGTGGTTTTATAGACCAGTCATCTCACCCTCCTCAGGTGTGGGGTCACCCTCAGAGCCAGACAGCCCTGCTCTGGAGGACCAGAAGCCTCCGAAGGTTCGTGGTCTGGGCCCCAGGCCCCGGAGCGAGTACGGGCCCTTTGGAATGCGCTCCCGGAGGTGCGGGGAGTGCAAGGGGTGCCTCCACGAGGAGGACTGTGGCGAGTGCATCAACTGCCTGGACAAACCCAAGTTTGGGGGGCCCAACACCAAACGCCAATGCTGCGTGTAAGTGCCACCCCCTCCGCTCTACCCAGCCCCCCCTACACACACCATCAGTGTGCTAAGGACTTCTGTAGTAGGTAATCCAATTAATAATTTCAGTGAAAACTAATTAACCTCCCCCCTCTCTTCAGGTTTAAGCGGTGTGATCAGATCGAGGAGAGAAAGGCACTGCGTCTGGGAGGCAAGCTCCACAAGGGTATGTCAGTCACCACCTGCACACTCCATCCACAAGATGTCACCATTTCTCCCAGAATAACACCTCTTCTTTTCTGAGGCCTGAGTTACATTACATAACATTATTGTCATGTATCAGACGCTCTGATTCAGAGCGACTTACATAGGTTACAGTTTTACACGTTACATGGATATTTACTGAGGCAATTTTGGGTTAAGTACCTTGCCTGAGGGTGCAATGGCAGTCCTCCAGTGGAGAATCAACTTTTTGGTCACAAGCCCCACTCATTACCACTACACCACACTGCAACCCCGCTGCTGTACATGTTACATTACATTACATTATTGTCATTTAGCAGAAACTCTTATCCAGAGCGACTTACATAGGTTGAAGTTTTACATGTTATCCATTTATACAGCTGGATATTTACTGAGGCAATTCTGGGTTAAGTACCTTGCCCAAGGGTACAACGACAGTCCCCCAGCTTGGTAATCGACCTGGCAACCTTTTGGTTACGAGCCCTACTCATTACCACTACGCCACACTGCAGCCCCAGTGATGTTTGTATTATCACTCACACACACCCTGTCTGTTTGTTTCTATGGGATACGTTCACCACACAGGCCATGTGAAACGCAGGCGGTCGTCGTTCAGCGGCTGTCACTCCAGCAACGAGGAGGGGGATGGTGGGGACGGAGGGGGCCGGTCGTCACCGACGACGCCTGCCGACGGCGAGAGCCCCTCTGTGAGGAAGCAGCCACGCCGCTGCGTGAAGCCACGCTCCTACTGCGACCTGCTGGATTACGACTCCGACCTGGACATCATGGCAGGCTCCAACTCAGCCTCCCCGGGCAGGCGGAGGGCCTCTGGCCCGCGCAATCAAGGTAGGAGCAGGAGGAGAGGCTGGGAAGAGTGGGGCTGGGAGTGGAGTGATGGAAGGGGCCCTGGCCTACCCACCCACCCTGTCCCCAGTGGAGCGGAGCTAGTTTGTTGGTGGAAGGATTGTATCAGGGCTCATGGGTCTATTGGCTCCCAGTCATTGTTGAAGGGATACCGCTGGGTTCAAACCCAGGCTGTAGGGCTCAGCCTGCACTTGGAACAAGCACTTTTACAGTCTTCACATTCTTTATTCCATATTTGACCATATTTGAAGCTACATTTTCTTGTGGGATGGATCACATAATTCATTTATTGAATAGGCTCTTGGCTTGTGAAGTGTGAAAACCTCAGGAGTTGAGGTTGTTGTTTGGATACTGACTTCATTGAAACTAAAGTTTTGCATACCCAGACAGTGCGGTAGTGCGTCAGTAGTTGATTTCGACCCAGGGAGAAACGGGTGCTTGACAGTGCCTTGAGGATTCCAGTAGTTTCTTAGTTTCTAAGACGCGGGATCGTTTCTCCTGCCGCTCCGCAGACTTCGTGGCTCTGGACGGCTTCCCGGGCAGCGTATCGGAGGATGGCGTACGGCACCGCAGACCCGGCCAGCACAGAGTTCCGCCCGTGCGCCGCAAAGCTGAGAAGGTAAGAACCGGCAGGGCGAGTGAGTGATTACACCTGACACCTTGTCTGGATCTCCCTCACTCCCTCACTCCCTCACTCCCTCACTAATATTTTCATGGTCGAGCAGGGATGGGCAGCTCCATGATTCCAGAGCGATATTTTGGTTGAATCCCAGTCACATACTGAAAAGCACTTCTGTTTAACTCCAAGTGGCTATCAAATTGCTGGTATTTACTTAAGCAGAGGTATCTTTTTTGTGGTAATTTAGCAGATACTCCTATCCAGAGCTACTTATGTAGGTTACAGTTTTACATGGTATCCATTTATACAGCCAGATATTTAATTCTTGGTTGAGTACCTTGACCAAGTACCTCAGCAGGGAATCAAACCACCAACATTTCAGTTACGGGCCCTGCTCCTCATCACTATGACATACTGCTACCCCAGGTTCGATTTTGCAGTCAGTAAAGTTACAAGTTAGAAAATGGGGAGGTCTACAGCTCTCGAGATTTGGAAAAGCCCATTCCAGCTTTAAGTGTAACTGCATGAACTAATGCACATTCTGATTCTGACACTCCTCTAGGTGGATTACAGCCTTGAGGGATTTGCACTCTTTTTTTCCTCCGTGCCGGTGGAGGGGGGGGTTTCTGGTAATGGGATCGGCTGTCCCCTCCTCTCTGTCCCTCTCGCTGCCGCTTGCTGTGGTTTGTGGCGTAATGCCGGTGCTTTTTCGTTTTGGCTTCAGTGCTCCTACCCCTCACAGGCACAGCGGGAGGCAGCGTGGGCCCCGGCGGGCGAGGGCACACAAGATGCTGCCGCGGCGCGCTCCGGGTTCGAGAACACGCCTTCCGAGCGGGAGCTGGGCGCGTCACCATCTCCCGGGGGCCGGGCCGAGACCGAGGCCATGCCGCCACGGGTGACGGAGGGAGGTGGTGAGGCGGCGGTGGCGGAGGTTGAGTTGAGGCCCCGGGACCAGGCCCAAACTGATCCCCACTGTCTCCCCCGTTCCCAGAGCCCCCTGGAGCAGACGCCGCCGAGTGTCTTGGCTGCACTGGCCAACGGATTCGCGCAGAGGGAGAAGGAGCCCTCTGAGCCTTCGCACAAGATCCGCGTCGACTTCAAGGTAAGCCCAGGCTCCCCTGCTTCCCTACTGCCGACTGTATTGTCTCTTCTCCTCGAGTCCCACAGCAAGATCAGACCTCTCACATTGTTTGGCTTGCCTCTACTGTCTTTTCTACATTGTACCAGGTAGTGCCGCAGTCAGGCTCTTTACATGTTTCCCCAAGAGTGCCTCTGCCCCCTCCTCGGCCCTGGTCATAGAGGCAGGGCTGGCGCCAGCAGAAAAAACAGTGGGGTGCAACTGCAATCCACGGGGGGGGGGCGTCAATAGACATAGGGATATAAGGAGACAACTGAGGGTGCGCTGAGGTCTGTCCCCTAAGCATCCCTGTGGTGCTCAGCCTGCCTAGAGGGCTACAGTGTCTGGACCTTGTTGTACTGAATTCAGCTGATCTTTGTCTTAATTGTCCAGATGTAGTTGCTACCCTTAGGTACTAGTGCCAGTGCTGAAGAGAGAGCAGGAAACCCTGCCATATTATGGCCTGTGTAGTCGAATTGCTGGCATATATGGTATACATGAACAGAGTACATCTGCTTTTATTTTCTGAACCCATGAAGAAACTGTCCACTCTTTGCCATTACCAGTGCTGACATTAGCGTTGCTGTACATTTCCATGGGGTGTCAGTGCTGTTCTTTTTTTTTCCTCGTGTGCCATGTGTTCTCAGTGTTCCCTTTTCCTTTTCCTTATTTGCTGGAGAAGTGAAACGAAGTATTTTCAGTTTGGGACGATTAACTTTAGTTTACTTTTTAATCGCTAGGGGTGTCTTGAAATATCACGGAATGTATGCAATATGTATTGTATTGCAATACAGTAACGTGACTGTACGTACGGAGGGGCTGACAAATGGTTCACGATGCCTGTTTCTTATTATGCTACTAACCGCTACTGAATACATCCAAAATGCCCACACTTCAGTTTTAATGAAATTTCCTGAACAGCAGAGGGCACAATAAACAAATCAACTTGTTGAATCTTGTTTAGCCATACGCTACCTAATAGCTTGCACTGTAAAGTACCAAATGGCATTGACTTTACAAGCTGAATTTTCACTCAAAACATCTGTTTTCAACTTTTAAAGATAAATTGATTTACAAAGCATTGTTTTGCACATTTTATACCTCCAGAAGAAACTAGGTTCAGTCATAACTTGTTTCTGTTCAGATTTTGTCCAAAGCGTGATCGTGACATCTGTCAGCCCAGTATCATTTATCAGGCTGAACTGTGACCTGAGTGTGTTGTTTGTAACGGTGGCAGATTTGTTATTTTCTCTTTTCACTCGCTAGGCATCACATGACCTTTTACATCTAAGTCTAATCTGTCTGTCTCCGGTTCTCACTTTCCTCGGGACTGTCTGTGTCTGTGTCTCTGGTCCCAGACCCTGAAGAACAGGGTCTTCGTGTCTTGGGTCTTAGTACTGCCTCTCACTGCCCCTCTCCCCTGTCCCGCAGGAGGACTGTAACATCCAAAACGTGTGGCTGATGGGGGGTCTGAGTATCCTCACCTCGGTCCCAGTCATCCCTCAGTATGTCTGTCTGCTCTGTGCAAGCAAAGGACACCACGAGGTAACACTCAACACTCACAGGTTTTATACAGTCATGGAGCCTTGGGTGGAGAAAGAAAAGTATTGTCATTGTTTTAAGATGTTTGAGGTTTTTAATTAAAACAGGGATTTTTGCTCTGGAGTCCGTTGGGAAAATAAGCGGAGATTGCAAAACTGTATGCTTACTTTCCACATATAAATATTTTTTTTGTTTCAGTATCAGATTTTATGGAGGTAATTGGTACAGAAAAATCACATTATTGCACTGTTAAATAGCACTGTTGATCAGAGCTGTTGCTGATGGCTGCCATCTTTTCTCCCCAGATGCTGTACTGTCAGGTGTGCTGTGAACCTTTTCACCGGTTCTGCTTGGAGCCTGCAGAGCGGCCCCTGGAGGAGAACAAGGAAAACTGGTGCTGCCGTCGCTGCAAGTTCTGCCACGTCTGCGGTCGCAGGAACAAGCACTCCAAGGTACAGAGTCCTGGCGCACTGATGCCATTTCAGCCAGGCTAAGGGGGGATTTTGAGTGGAACTGCTTCAAGGCAGGACAGTGAGTTCTTTGCTGTTTTTGTCCCACCAGCCTCTGTTGGAGTGCGAGCGATGTCAGAACTGCTATCACCCTTCCTGCCTGGGACCCAACTACCCCAAACCCAACAAGCGAAAGAAGTCCTGGGTGAGCTGAGAGAGTGTGGCAGACCTCACTGACGTAAAAAAAAAAAAAAAACACTGTGTACTTGAAAAGGAGAAAAAGATTTAAGGCAAAATGAGAACTGGTCCTCCACCCATTCCCTCTTGATTTCACTTCCCGTTTCAAATCGTGAATAACATCCTGTCATTGAGCGAATGCCTTTCTAACCATTTCCCGTTTCACAGGTGTGCATGACTTGTATCAGGTGTAAAAGCTGTGGTGTGACTCCAGGGAAGAGCTGGGATACAGAATGGAACCACGAGAAGGGCCTTTGTCCCGACTGCACCAAACTCTATGACCAGGGTGAGAGATGGGATGAGAAGAGTGCCTAGTGCATGCATTGTCATTTTAGCTTAGATTCAGGTTTTTTTCGCTTCCTTGTTTGGTTCATTTGCCATGAATCCGTGGTAAAACTCAAGGCGTGCGCTGAGAAATCATACCTCGGCTTTACACCAAACATCACGTATTTTGTCTGGTCCTCTGAATGCCAGTAAATGCTCACTTGACTGAGCTTTACATTCTATTACGTTATTGTCATTTAGCAGATTATCTTATGCAGAGTGCCTCACAGCTTAACGTGTTATCCATTTACACAGCTGGATATTTACTGAGGCAATGTTGACTTAAGGGTCCCAAGGCTGAAGGGTATATTGTTATTATGCTGTCCTATTGGTGAATTGAACCAGCAACCTTTTGGTGCCTGTGTCTGTGGATATCAATTTGTGACAGTTTCTGCTTAGTGCAGGGCAGTGTGAGGTTGCCATGAGCTCAGGAAAAAAGAACCCTTCATCAGCATAATTGGCTAACAAGGAGCACCTGTCATACCTGCTTTGGTCTGCTGCTGTGCTTTCCTGTAAATTCACTGCAGGAGTGCATTGGAATGACGCAAAGGTAACGGGGAAGACCCAACAGCGCCCTGCTTCGGAACGCATAACCAGATGATGAGGAGTTTTATTTGATGAGTCCACAATAATGACAGGACTAGTTTGTGCTTTATAACCCCACGAAGCAGCACGCAAAGTCCTGGATGTTGTTATGCATTACACGATTCCCCAGTTTAAAACTCGGCATGGCATGTTGGCCCAAAATTCCCCGTCTAATTATGTGCGTTTCACTCACAGTTCACTGGTGTGGGATTTTTCTAGAATACACCCTGGGCTTAAACCGATGTGCTGACGTGACTCTTTGGAAAGTGACCTCACGGCCAAAGGTGTATTATCACTGAAGATTGTCTAAACATGGTTTAACTCATGGGTTTCATTTCAAGGCAACTACTGTCCCATCTGCTACAAGTGTTACGAGGACAACGACTATGACAGCCAGATGATGCAGTGTGCCACATGTAACCACTGGGTCCATGCGAAATGCGAGGGCTTGTCAGGTGGGTGACATCTCCTCTGTTCTTGTTCTTGTTATTCTTAAAGGAACCACTTACTCTTATTTAGAAGTATGCGAAGCAGGTTATTAAAAGCTGTTGTCATAGTAAAGTTGACTGTCTTTACAGCCATACCGTATGTGTTGTGTGCCTCAGTTCTGTGTTCTCTGTTGTATTTTGGCCCCTTACTGCACAACAGCTTACTATCTCAAGCCAGCAAGCTCACTGTTGTGATGACTTAAAGGATTTAAAAAGCAGTACTGAAAATGGTTATGCTTCCTTGTTTTGTATTTTGAACTTCAACAATTTGATGTTTGACATCTAAACAAACTCGTCCTCTATGGAAATGGCAAACCCCTCAGATTAAAAAAAATGCATGCGTTTGACTACTGGTATTTTGAAAACCACGTCCTGTGGCCACTGTCCTCCCACAGTCTCACTTTAAGCTTACCAATCTGATGGTATTTTTTCCACTGGAAAACTTGTGCTTAGTGTGCAAGCATAGATAGCATAGATTTGGTATCAGTCTTTATCAAAAATCTTGATTGTGATGAAAAAAATATGATTTACATCTTCTTAAAATTTGACAAGCTACCTTTCCCTTCCCTGCCATCAGCAGCTGTTAAAGATTCTGCTTCACTCTGAAAAGACCAAAGGTGTTGATGGAGTTTTGCGTTATCCCTCAGATTTCTGGTTCTCCAGATTGAAAGATTACCATCCTTACACCCTGTCCCCTCTTTTCCTTTGTCCTACATACACTCAGAGCGTTGTGTTCCTGTGTCATCAGCATTGCCCTCTGACTCTCTCACTCTTTCTCACATATTACTCCAGGGTATTATTGCACTTTCACCGCATTGTTGAATTTTTCATGATTTCTTTCATGATAGTGCTGTGCGTTCAGTGTGGCACCTGAGACATATTTGTGTGATCCTCCATATTCTGTATATACTGTCGGTCGTGTGGGCTTAATATATGCACTCATGTACCTTTACATTGTGTGACTTCACATGTAAACGTAGGGTGTAATTTTCTGCTGAACTCGACAGTCGTAACTGACACATGGCCTCCGTTCTGCTCCCCCTCCCCATCTGCAGACGACCTGTACGAGATCCTGTCCAGCCTGCCGGAGAGCGTGGTGTACTCCTGTGGGCCCTGCAGCCTGACCCAGCCCAGCAACTGGAGGGAGCTGCTCCACGTGGAGCTGCGGGCAGGGGTGGAGAAGGTGCTGGCCTGCCTGCTGACCTCTACCCTCACCCAGCACCTGGTCACCTGCAAGGAGGTGAGGCCCCAAGCTCCGGCCCCCGTGCAAGCTGTGCTCACGTTTTTGCACTTGTGCGCTTGCACAGCTACGTCCTGGTACGCTCGGACAGTAGTTTGCTATTTCAGTGGTGCAGCCTTATGCTGGGACACTCGCACCGCAGTGTACTGGTACACTGATTTAGCTGTAGATTGAAATACACATACAGCTATATAATGGCACGCTGTAATGCAGTTGTATGTTGGGACACTCCTATAGCTAAATACTAGGACACTGATGCAGCTTTATGTTGGTATATTCATACCACTGTATGCTAGTACACTGATGAGGCTATATGCTGGAACACACATACAGCTATATACTGGGACACTGTTGCAGTTGTATGCTGGGAGACTTATACATCTGTATAATGGTATGTAGTAAAATAAGTTGGTACTTTATTAATCCTAACAGGAAATTGCTTAAAAAGGCTGTGGCCTTAAAGCAGCGTCTTAGGTCGCGCTGTCACACTGGAGTCTATATTCATGCATCTTCATGCTTTTTCACTGATGTGGTTATATGCTGAGACACCCATACATCTGTATGATAGTACACTCTTACAGCTACTGGGACACCGGTGCAGTGGAATGCTGGCAAATCCATGTAGGCCTGAAATGGTACACTGATGCAGTGGTGTGCTTTCACACTCACACAGCTGTATACCACATGCTTCTGCACACTGCCACCGTGAACCCCTCATACAGTTCCACGCCATCACACTGACACAGCTATGTACGGGCACACTGATGCTGCTGCTGCACGCTTCCACAGTGAACCTGTTCAACAGCTCGCTGTCTCACTGATGCGGTCAGCGCGGGTCCCCACTGTGTTAAGTGTACTCTCATGCAGCCACAAACCAACGCGTTCGCTGCTGTGCCACACAAACAGCCACATGGCCGCGTTCGCTCACAGACTGGCGTGCTGGCACACAAACACAACGGATGAAATGTACACTCTCTACCCCTCTGACCTGATGGAGGCAGGTCAGGTCCCTCGTCAGTGTGCTGGTGGTGTTCTGTTCCCCTGTTATATGTACTTGTTTTACCGCTCTACAAGATGCATTCATTTTGATCTTCATGCTGAACTGCACGTAGAGGTTGAGTAGAAAGAGTGGAAATGCCCATCGCTGCAGTGTGCTGAGTGGGGAAAAATAAGGCCAGTAACGCACAGCACCATTTCCGTGCTGTCTGTGACTCAGACACAAGCACATGTGAGTTGTGTATAGATGGATGTGCACATTAGCATTCTCTGGGCTTGCAAAACCAAGCTAGACACTGAATCATTGTCTGGGCACCTGGAAAAAGCCACTTATGCGTAAACACACACACACACACGCACACGCAGTCATAATATTTGCATGTCCTTATTTAACACATTCTGTTAAATATCCATTATAGTGTTCTCCTGTGTTACGTGTGTGTGTGTCATAGCTTAGAGGTGTCCTGTGTAGCGTGTCCTCTCCTGTGTGATGTAAATTCCGGGTCTTGTGTGCTTCTCTCTCTTGGCCTCACATGTCCTGCAGTGTGCCTCTGTGATGGGCCCCGACAACGGATCAGAGGGGCAGCCAGCCTGTGACCTCCGCGCTGTGGGGAAGAAGTTTGACAAAGGCCTCTACACTACGCTGGTGAGCCTCAACCCCCCCACCTCGTCCTCTCCACCCTCTGCCACTGAAGTCTGTGGATACTTTCCGCATCTTTCCGCCATTTCTGTGGTGGAGAAAAGCACTTTCTTACCGACTGCAGAGTGAGGGAGTTGAAGGGGCTGAATCTGGTCTGGTGGTAGCGTGCAAAAGCATGCCCTCTGGGCCCTTACTGACAGGGCCTCCTTCGTGAACCACTGCAGTGCTTATCATAGCAAACCATAGCAGTTTGAGCAGAAAAACTCCTGCTGACATAACCACATACTGCAGGAAGGAAAACATTAATGTTTTCACAGTTGTTAAAGGTTTGATGTGGTAAATGTTGAGTCAGCCAGCAGATCTTCGGGGGAATTTAATTTCTGTGGTTCCATTTGACTTAAGCCCTACACCTGCAGGGAAAAGGTGTAGCTTTAGTTTGAGGTTAGCTTTCTGCGGAAAAGTCAAACCCTCATCTTCAGCCCTTTTATGCAACTGCATAGATGGCAGATTAGCTTCCCTTTAGCCTGAGGTGTGGTGTTGAGGTCATTTATATGTTTAGTGAGATCAGTTAGCAAAGTGCATAGCCACTTACTGTCTGTCAGATCTTAGACAGGTCCGTCCTTTTCAGCCACGAATGTGTCAGTTTGAGTGCCCAGTGCCGTAAATCTCTGGTTCGGCCATCTGATATCAATGGGATATAGCACTTCAATGTACCAAACATTTACTTTGTCCAGATAAGCTTCAGGCTGTGATGAAGTATGCTGTTTCAACCACGTCAGTTGTTAACTCATCGAAATCCAGCGCACCCACACACACAGACTGTTGATGGAATAATGCTGTGTGGTATGTCAGTGGGTCCAGTGGTCAGTGCTTATTAATTCAGCCCATCACCCCTGCATGTTTTCCTTGCCTAGTCAGCGATTACACCCTGAAGTTTATTCCAGTTACAAACCCAAATTGTTGAGGGTTTTGCTAACATTTTGCAATGGTTTGTAAATTTAAGTCTTTGTGTGTCCGCTAGCTCCTCTGCAACGCTGAACAAAGTAGTCCCTTGAGTGAACTTGGGAAACTGCAATGTATCGGCGATTGGCATTACTCTCACCCAGTGGAATGGAGTACACATGCTGTTGAGCCTTTGCTCTGTAACTGATAGCAGATCATCACTCAACTCTCCTGGTTACAGTGCTAGCCGAAAGACTAAACACTTGGAATAGATCTCTTTTCTCTGGCCATATCTCATGCACTGCTCTCATGCGTCTCTTGATAAAGTCCCCCTTAGCCCCGATCGGCCCTGAGACTGTGGAGCTGGCTCTGACAGATTAAACGTGTTCCTCATGCCTCTTGACATGTCTGTTAGACTGGCGCTGTGAACCAGACCATAACTTCTGGGTTAGATTTGGCTCTGTTGCTGTGAAAGAGCCCCTTCAGTACTGAACCGCACTGACTCATTTGAGGCTTATTTGTTATCTTTCCTACTTATTAGAAATCATTCCATGAGGATGTGGTCCAGGTGATTCGGAAACAACTGGAGGAAGAAGAGAAGACTCTTCAGGAAGACCAGAGACCCACGGCGCTGGCTCGATCCTACTACTTAAAGGTAGTCTCTATGTACACCGAGCTACCAGATATCTTCCCACGTTTGTACAGTTTTATTTTCATATTTATCATGCTTTTATAAAACACACACACACACACACACACACACATTGGTTCCTTCACCTTTGATTTCTGGTGTTCAGTAATGGTTTTCTCTTTTGCTTTTGTTTAATGTCTAAAAGGGGATTCATTTTTGTAATTTTGTCTGCCTATGTAGTGTATGTACTTTATTATGTTCTGTGACCAACAAAGTTGCTTTTTGGCCTAAAACTAGTCTTCCTGAAGAGACTCAACACCTTTACCTTCTTCTCTCCTTTCAGTTGCTGGAGGAGGTTTTCTGTTGGTTTAATAGCCAGGACCCCAAAGTGTGGGATCCACGCTCCAAAGAATTACCAGCGTAAGTAACGCTGGTTTTTTATTTTAAATATGCACAGACAAGTTTCCACAACTCTGTGATTTCCCCAACTGTGAAATGTAGTCATCTGGTCCATGGCAGGAACATTTTCAGTTGTGGCAGATACCAGGTCCTTAACAGCAGTTACTTAATATTCATATTCATCATAGAAACATAGAAACAAAAAATGAAATTTTACAAACAAAAGCAAATTCTCTTTCTCAGTAGAAATTACTACAATGTTGTCTGCTCCTCTCACATTGGCCACACTGTTATAACATGCTGGCGGTTTGCCATTTGAGATCAAGGCTCTCAAATGTGTTTTTCAGATGGAAAGCCAATGATCATCTATTTTGTCTGTACGGTAGAAACTGTCAGTATGTTAGGAAAGATTCATACATGGCAAGTCACTGTCAGCATATCTTGGCACAGCTGTGACTTGCTCATGTTTTGCTTCTGATCTGAAATTAGTGAAAATACCAGCAGAGCTCTTTGCTTTGATTGCATGTTTTTTTTCTTTGTTTTGAGGTTTAGCCATGATAGCAAGGCCCAGGTCACCACTACCATTACGTGATGCAAAACTAATAAGGCATCAATTAATAATTATTTGCTAATTTGAGAATCCTATTGTGTGAATATACAGAATGTGTTCTGCATGTGATCAACAGTGGCTTATCTCATAAAGTGTGTATATAATAAGTCACTAACTTTTGAGATTGTCAGTATCTGGATGTAGCATGCTGGTGTTCAGTCTTTGAGCCTCATATCCACGCATGAGTTAGGCCAGCACACTTTTGTCTTTTTTAGAAGAGATTATGGTGTGCGAACTCACTAATTGGTGGAAAAGGGTTTTTGATTTAAGACTTCATTTACTCAACAATGTGAGCAAGTGTGTCAGTAGTGTTGATGGGGGGTTTTGGGCAATTATGGACTGACAGCTGGGTAATTTTCTCAGTTCCCAACTTCCCTTCATCCCTCCATCTCATACCCCTCTCTCAGTGGGACGCTCCCCAACGCTGTGCTGCCCCCCTCCACCGAGCACCTGTACGCCCAGTTTCGTGAGCGGGAGGAGCAGAGGGCCAGAGTGCCTGTGGGACCCCATCAGGAGGAGGATGGGAACCCCAAGTTCAAAACTGAAGAAGGGCCCCGATTCTCCACCCCCATCTCCAGAAAACCAGCCATCAGCTACTCCAGGAGCAACAAGAGCTTCAGGTTAAAGCTCAAAGGTAGAGCCAGTTGCTATCTGATGTAGCACTATGATTGGTTTTGAACAGCAAGCATTAAAAGCAGTTGGTGTGGGTCAGGTGTTTTGATTACTCGCATGGTCACCACACAGTGTCAGTTTGCATACAGGAATTTCAGCATTGTAGTTCCAAGATGCAGGCATAGAAGCATTTGTCAGGTTCACTCCAGTATCAGCAAAGTGGGTTTATCTGTGTGCTGTTGTGTTTTTTTGTGTAATAAAGGGAAGAAGGGGCGCCCGTCCAAAGCTGACCTGGATACCGGGTGGTCGAAGGAGGATGAGCGTCAGTGTTCCCTGTGCCAGAAATATGGGGATGCAAAGTCCAATGTGAGTACTGCCTCTCCATGCTGGACATGAGACTCCCTCTGTACACATTACATTACGCTATTGCCATTTAGCAGATGCTCTTATCCAGAGCGACTTATATCAGTAAGTTTTTTTTAAACAGTGTTATACAACTGGATTTACTCATTACTGAGGCAGTTGTGCCCAAGGGTACAGCAGCAGTGCCCTAGCCAGGAATCAAACCGGCAACCTTTCGGTCATGAGTCCTGCTCCTTAACCACTGTGCTATATTGCTACTGTGCTGCTGTGCTTTCACAAACCTCAGAGTAATAATAATATTGGCTCATTGCAGTAACAGGATGTCCAGAAGAGGAATTCTTCTGGTGTGGTTTCATTTCCCATGGATCTGAAATGAATTCAAAGTAATAATGTTTTTGTCAAAAGGAAGTTGACGAAACTCCTCTCCTTCCTCAAAAGCTGTCCTTATTCAAAGCATTCAGGTTCAGGCTTTCTTTTCCCTTTTGTGCAAATCTGCATGACTCATAATTTGTTGTTTTCTAATTGCATAAGCAGAGGGAAGTCCAGTGCTGTTGGACTCAGTCAAGCTGCACATTTTCAGAACCACTCATGTGGCCTGGAGGATATGCATTTAAATGCATAAGTTTACATGTTGTAATCATGTAATGAGCAAACTGTTCTTTGGTTGAGTGTGGTGGTGTAGTGGTAACGAACAGGGATTTTAACCTAAAGGTTGTCAGTTTGATTCCTTGCTGGGGGGCTGCTGTTGTACCGTTGGACAAGGTGCTTGTCCCAGACATGCCTCAGTAAATACTAAGATATAAATGGCTATCATATAAGAATTGTTACATATGTATGAGTATCTGCCAAGCAAATAAATTTGATCTAAATGTAAGTTGACTAACAGCTGTTGCATTCATAATCAGAAGAACTAAAATCTGCATAATATTATATGACTATCTTTTGAATATTCATTTCCATCTGTAGTTTTTTTTTTTGATTATGATCTAAAACCTGTGTCTCAGCTTCCCTGCCTGGGTGTAATTTAAGATTTTCCTTTTCTTTAGTTTTACTTGAAGCCATAACTTCACTCGTTAAAATTCGTTGTGCTAAATGTGAATTTTTGAGGCCACTAAGTTATTACAGATGGGGTCTGTTATTTTCTGTCTGTTACTTGTTTCTGTGACTTTCACATGCACTTTTGTACCCTTTTTTATAAATGTGCCTGGATAGTAAATAAAAAATAGGTAGCAGTTTGATTTGCTGCATTGTTTTTAATCAAGTGAAGCTGCGCTAGAGCTGTGTCGTAGGCGCAGGCTGAATCATTTGAAAGGAATGTTTCAGAAAGATTAAAAGTTGGACAGAACGCAAACATTTTTTAGGCTGGAAGTCAGTTTTACAGCCCTGTTGTGGTGGTTTTTAATGGCTTTCAAATGACTTAATAGCATAGCAAAATGGGATATCTGATGGCGTCCCTTTTGCGTGTGAAAATGTAGAGACGTAGAAACCCGCTTTACGAGATAAGAACTCCGTATCTAGTTTCCATCATCCTCTATCTAATGTAAACCCTGATGGAAACTTGTGATTGGCTCTTGTCCACTCCTCCCTGCAGGATGCGGGTAGGCTGCTGTACCTGGGGCAGAACGAATGGGCTCACGTCAACTGCTCCATGTGGTCCGCCGAGGTGTTCGAGGAGGAGAATGGTTCTCTGATGCACGTGCACAGTGCCGTCGCCAGGGGGCGCCTCATGGTGAGATTCCTTTTTCATTATACCCAGTTGTATTGATGCGATCCCAGTTGCCTTTAACAGCTGCAGCCATTGTCTATGATGCTTCGGCGCAGGACTCTGGTTGAGTTTGTGTTCGCGGTTTCTGTGCCAACAGGATCCCTCTCATTTGCTCATCCTTGTGCTTTCTTCGGTACCTTACAGTGTTTGTGTTTTTGCCCAACTTTCATGGGATCTCCCCTCTCATTCCCCATCATCCTCTCTGTTTGCCCGTGTGACCTTCCTGTGTGGCTGTGTCCTCCTCCCCCGCAGCGGTGTGAGCGGTGCAATCAGACCGGGGCCACGGTGGGGTGCTGCCTCACGTCCTGCCAGAGCAACTACCACTTCATGTGTGCCCGCACCCGCAACTGTGTGTTCCAGGATGACAAGAAGGTCTTCTGCCACAAGCACCGGGACCTCATCAGCGGGAAGGTAGAGGATCTGTGGGGCCGAGGAAGAGTGCGCGGCGCACACGTGACCAGAGCTTATATAGGACAATCCATGTTCACTGTCGGCTGAAGTACAGGCCTCTTTTTTTAGTAGCGCAAATAAATGTCTGGCTGGAAATAATAAGATGAGAATTGTGCAGCCACAGTGTCCACTTATACAGGAATAAGCAGATATTCAGAGGATTTAAGACGCTGTGGATTGCAAAAAAAAAAAAAAAATAGATATCAGGATGGTGGCCTGGGCAGAAGAACAGACAAGGAAATGAAAGAATCACTATGTGAGATTTCATACCACAGCAAGCTGTGCCACCTGCAGTGGGACCTGGTTGAATTAATATATCACCATTTCTGCAGTTCGTAATCTGGCATTGATTTCAATGCTGGAATCGATTTTGATGTCAGTGATGCCAGGGCAAATTAAACCTTTGTGATGTGCTCTTGACATCAGATTAGTACCTAACCTTCTGTGTGTGTGTGTGTGTGTGTGTGTGTGTGTGTTTGATTATTCATTTATTTGATAAGCTGAGAGCAGCCCAGTATTTATAACTAAGGGGAACATAACTGAGAGGAACAAACAACAAGAAGCAGTTATGTAGACACTCCTCAAAACTGCTTTCACAGACAGGTCAATGACAGACAGTTCCAAATGGAACATGTCAGAGAAAATTTCAACGGAACATTTAATGAAGATGTTTCTCATCTGCACTCTCTCCCCTCTCCCACTCCTTGCTGCAGATGGTCACTGGACAGGGGTTCGAAGTCCTGCGGAGGGTGTATGTGGATTTTGAGGGGATCAGCCTACGTAGGAAATTCCTGACTGGTTTGGAACCGGAGTCCATTAATATGATGATAGGTTAGTGTGGTTGTATTGAAATGTTTCTGGAGAGGCCTGTGGGCTGCTCAGTTTTTGTGTATCCTCATCTTTCCCAAATTGAGTAAATTTATACAGTAGTTTTATACCAGAAAGCCTGCTCTCTCCCCTACCTCATGGCTTTGATCTCTTTTTTTATTCAGGTTCTTTACAGATCGATAAACTAGGGGTGCTGACTGAACTGTCAGCAAGTCAAGGAAAGCTGTTTCCTGTGGGCTACCAGTAAGTAGCAAAGAAGTCTCACTTTATGGCAGTTCAGCCCCAGTAATAGTGGTCTGTTTGATGGTTATTGCGTTCTGGAAGTATTTAGGTACTAACAAGAAGAACCTTTCTCTCCTTTGTCGCCTCTGAATCTCCTGTCTTTCTCCACCCCCTCCCCTGCCTTTGTTGTTGTGATAGATGCTCTCGCTGGTACTGGAGCACAAGAGACCCACGCCGGCGCTGCAAGTACACTTGCAGGGTGAGGGAGGTGCGGCCCCCGGTCCAGGAGAAGCCTGTAGAGGAGACTCCCGATCAGGGCGAAAACTGCACTATAGCCCACAGCCCTAGTCCGCAAACGGATGAGCCTACAGGTAATATCGCGTCACTCATTTGCCTTCTCTCTTATCACAAGGTAAATATACTTTTCCACTCCATTGTGAATGCTCTGGCATGCTCTCGTGCTGAGTAAGTGTTATGTTGGCATAATAAGCCTAACCTTCCCCATTACGCCACCCTTCCGGAAATGCCTTGGTGTAAGTTTCCCGTGAATTGCCTTGTTGACATTGCAGAAGAATAATATCGGAAGGATTATGCAATGAGCAAACTCCCATTACCTGTGAACTCCAGATGGCAATGTTCCACATTGATATGTATATGCCTGAGTGCTGTGGGAAAAGAGGAGTGTTTAGTTGTGACAAATTAATCAGAAGGTCCACACAGTCTTGTGTGAATGTCTTTGTGATGTTTTCGTATTTTCATTAGAAACGGAAAACCGAGAAACCGTTGAAACGGCTCCTCCACATCCAGGTGAAGCGCTCCTCTGTGTCCCACCCCTCCTTTTCAAACCGGACCCAGGAGCTCGACCCAAAGTCCCTAGTTACCCACAGCCCAGGAGACCTGCGGGGGGACTGTCTCGCCCTTTGCCCTCACCAGGTAACTTTTACAGGCTTCTGGGACATCAAACAGAGCCATAGATGGCATTACATTACATTACATTACATGTATTTAGTAAATGCTCATATCCAGAGCAACCTCTAACACAATATAACAGAAGTTTATCCATTTCATAATTGTATCCAAGTGAAAAATTTTATGAAAATCCATTCAAGACTGTCATACATTTAACCATGCGTATGCCTTCCTGCACACACTCGTTGCAGTGATCTGCCCCATTGTGCTGAAACATGGAAAGCATAGGTCTGTTAAAGGGCAGTCGTGGTTGAACAGTGAGTTCGCAGGGCTAGGCCTGCATGATTTTCAAAACAGAAGTATGCTTATAGTAATGTTTCCTTTAAGAGTGGGCTAATGTAACCTATAAGGTGATAGTACCCATTGGGGTGGAGCCATGTGTGATCCATAAAGGGTTACGCTTTGTGAGACATGATCCATAAAGGGCTACGCTCTGTGAGACATGAGTCCATGCAGGGCCATAGCTTTATTAAGTCCATCATTAGGGCAATATCATGTAAAATGTATCATGGATAGTGTTGCCGCATGACAGCTGCATAGGATAGATACTGATAGATAAAGTGAAGAAATGTGAAAAGTAGCTTATATATGCTTGCAGCTGACTGCAAGTTTTTGAACCTGCTTGTAGCCGCATTTCGTGTGTGTGCAAAGTAATAAAGACTGTGTGACAGGAACCTACTTTGTGTCATCTTTGAGTAGGGGAATTTCCTAGTGGGAAAAACCAAGCTCTTGAACCCCACAGCTTTCTCATTCTGCTTAACGTCTTTCTCTCATAGGTACCGCCCTGTCCAAGTCCCACCACATCCTCACCATCAGTGACCTGGAGGAGACCCGCCGGCCCCGCCGCCACAGCCCCCACTCCCATGGCTCGGGCACCCGCTGTCGCATCTCTTCCCCACCGCTGGGCTCCGCCTCAGGACCAATCACCCTCCGCGCCGGGGGGTCCCTGCACCCCAAAACCTCCCCGGCCACCTCCCCGCTTTTCCCTCTCGGTGCTACTGAAAACCTGCTGACCTCTCCCCCAGCCCGCCTGGGTGGAGGACGGAGTGCCTCCTCCTCCGCCCGGGGTCCCGGGACTGTGACGCCCCATTCTACCTCAGGACTCTTTCCCCTGCCTCCGTGGCAGGACGGGCTCGGCAGTCCTCCCTCATCCATCCCCGACAGCCTCTCTGTATCCCCAACCATCCACCACTCCCCCAGACCACCTCGGCTGACATTTGACCTGAACCAGCCGGACTCCGCGGATGTGCCGCTCAACTTCATGGCCTCGCCGGAGCTGAAGGAGTTAGCGTCGGCGAACGGAACCTCCTCACCGCTGAGCGTCGCCATAGGGACAGGGAAGGGTGCTCATCTGGTCCCGGATCAGGAGTTCCCCTACGCGCCCTTTGTGGTGGACCCCGACGTGACCATGGACTCTGTGCTGAACACGGAGCTGGAGTTTGATGAAACCCTGCTGAATGAGGGCGTGGCAATGCACTGTGGGGCCCAGATTGTGGTGGACGGGGAGGGGGAGGAGAACCCGGACGAGTACCGGGACAGTGAGGCAGACAAGAGGACGGTCCGCGTCAGGACACTGCGCCCCGCCGCTTCTGCGAGGGAAGAGTGGGGCAACACCTCCTCCGATGAGGACATGGAGAATTACTTTGACTTCTCCCGCACCGTGGTCAGCCGTACCGCCCCGCCACAGACCTCCCCGTCTGCCTCCACCACGGCCATCCCCCAGCTGGATGGGGTGGATGATGGGACAGAGAGCGACGCTAGCATTGCCACCAATGACGGCACACAGAGCCTTAAGAGCTCGGGTCAGGCACAGGCTCAGAAGCCGACCCAGCTGGCCGAGGCTGTGCCTCAGGAGGAGAAGCGGAGCAACGGGTTAACAGACACGAGCATGATCTCTGTAAGCCCCACATCAGCACTACTGCTCAGCAAACAGTCCGAGAATTCAGGCAGGAGTAGTACCTCTAAGACTTTAGGGACTCCGTTTGCCTACATATCCTCAGGACCCCCAGATGCAAGCAATTCCCCCCAGCCAGGTGGTGCCATCTCTGTCACCTCCAGTTTGCCACCTGACAGGACAGCAACTTACCTGGAAGCTCTCAAACAGTCTGCAACAGTAGATCCATCCCACATGTATAGTCCTTTAGAAATGAGCTCTGTATCCCATCAGTCGCTTGGTGTAACGTCTCTGTTTGAAAATGCAGTGTCCTCCGCACAAGGGCAGACTCTAAAGAAGGGGTCCTCGCATCTTGCAGAACTGCATCCAGTTGCAGCAGAGTTTGCAGAATCGTTTGTGCAACACGTAGGTCTTTCAGAGGGATCGATGGAGCAGGCGATGCTATTAACATCTGGCTCCAATTCGGACATGGCCACCGGGACTCTCCTTGCCCAAGAATGTCATGACCTTCCGTCACCCAATGCTTCTTTGACTGACTTGGTAACAGTCCAGGAGGAACCTCAGATTGACACCGACTCCACAGAAATCCCCAAAGACATCTTCCTGGACCCCAGCAGCGGGCACTTTGTTTCTGCTAAGGATGGCACGGAGGTCTACTTGAACAACTTGACGGAGGCTATGGAGGATGATGTTTCACTATCAGGCTCTGTAAATGGGAGCCAGAACATCACAGCAGATTCCTTTCCGCTCAACAGTGTCAGCTTGACTGAGGCCCCCAAGCCCAGTCAGTCTACGGCTGACTTTCTGCAGGTCAGTCCATCGGTCCAGCTTCCAGTGCCCACTTTCAAACCTGCCCCTGTCCTGCACCCACCTGCACCCAGCCTTAGTGCCACGCTCGATCCTCTGCAGTCAACCCAGATGGCAACAGTTTTACCATCCATGGAGAGTTTCCGCACATCCCTGCTGCACCAAGAGCCAAGGCTTCCTGCACCCATTGGAGGCATGACTTATGTTTCCTCCAGTTATCCACCTCAGCAAGAAACCATAGTGTCAATGACACCAGCCTCTGGTCTTCCTCTCGGATCCTATGGGACAGTGTCTGTGCCTGTGTTCCCGACTCATTCTCTGCCAACAGGCTCCACGACTGTTAACCTTGTGTCCTCTTCTGCTTCCGCCACCACCTCTTCAGAAGGCCTTTCTTTCCAAGTGAGGGAAGCCAGCCAGTACCAGCCTGTCTGTCCCACACCCCTTCAGACCCCTACTTCCGCCCCCATCCTGATCAATGGGTATAACACTGCAGCCGTGCAAAAGGATGCCTCGAGGAGTCGCACAATCTCCATAAACTTCTCCACTCCCAGGCCAGCGTTGGAACCCCAGCAGCCAGTGTTGACGCCAAACGTTCCAGGCCATGCCATCCTCACGGTGCGCGAAGTGGGTGGCCCCAACGTGGACTCCACCCCGCACGTGCTGCTTGTGAACCGTCTTGGCCAGATCTTCGTCAAGAACCCCGACAGCAACACCTTCCACCTGCCCAGTCCCAACTCCCCATCCTACGGCTGCGTTAGCCAGATTGCTAACCTCCTTCAGAGCAACGCCCTCTCCACCACCCTGGCGGCCGCGGGGAACATGACAACAGCCGCGGGCGCTGCTGTCCCGGCGCATGTCCCCAGGATGGTGACCCCCATGCCATCCCCAGGGGTGGTCCACAACCCTGCCACCACTGCCCGCCTCATCACCTACAGCAGCAACGGGGCGGTATCTCCCAGTGATGTCCTCATGGGGAAGAAACCAAAAGCATCTGCCAAGGGTGCCGTGCCCGGCGTCAAGAAGCCCAGGAAGAAGAGAGTAACGCCCATTCCCAAGAAAACCAAAGCAGCCAGTGGCTTAGACTCATCATTGTGGCCAGCTCCCACCACCCTGCCACCCAAAGCTCGCGGTGGGCCCTTGCCCAACCCGGCAACGAAAAGCGAAAGTGCCCAAGCCATAATCAATCAAGCCATGGCCAGCAACTACAACCCCAACCGGGCAGGTACCCATATTCTTGCCCCCTCACGCTTCCGAGCCCCTCCTGCCTTGAACAGGGTGCGGGCGCAGAGCTCGGTGGTCCTGCCGCCGGGTCTCCTCGTCGAATCCGAGCCCACAGCCACCCCTGGGAGCGCCGTTTCCCGGCCCCGGACCCAGGTTCGCATGAAGAGGGTTTCGTCGCTGTCCGACCGCATTGCTACCAAAAAATCCAAGATGGATTTCATCGAGCTGGAGCCCCCTGGTGTTCAGGAGGACTCGCGGAAGGCCACCAGTGCAGCCGCCAGGTGGGGAAAGAGGAAAATGGTGTCTGAAGGGTAGATAGGGGTAAAGTTTCTCTGATGTGTTCTTTGACTGTTGTTGATGCTATCTCAGCAGGTCTGGGGGTGTCCGTATTAAAACCCCGACGGTGAAAGGGGTCCTGGACCTCGACAAACCAAAGGAGGAGCGCCACAGCGACTCTGAAAACATGAGGTGAATGCTTATATCCCCTTCTTTAAAATCAGAGGCAAAAATGGAATAAATGTGTTCATGTAGCCTTCAATGTCATTTGCTTTGGTGTTTTGTCTTTATTTGTAATGCATTTGATATATATAAAAATGCAAGTTCTTAGGATGTTCTTAAATAGCCAAATATGCATAATTTTTTTAGTCAACCTCTTGCATTAATATAGAAAGCAAGGACTAATCAGATGCAGAAACACAAGCTGAAATGTATTCATATGTGAACTGAATAGTCCATTCAAGGTTTCAAGACTTGGACGGGGCACTGCACAGTGAAGCTTTAAGCAGTAATATGATCCAGCTATGAGAGATGGAGATGATTACTGGGAGGACAAAAATGACAAAAAGGGTGGCAGGCAAAGAATACTAACAAACAAAACTGACAAAACTGCACACATTGGTTAGCATTAAAACAGCACATTCACAAATGAGACTACTGTAATTACAAGGGATTTCCACTCCCAAATCAAAATGGTTATGCTGTTACTGACTTTAAGGCGGCTTCTAGCCAAAAGGTTTCTGGTTCGATTCCGCACTGGGGCATTGCAGTTGTACCCTGGGCAAAGTGCTCAACCCACAGTTGCCTTGGTAAATCTGCAGCTGTTTATATGGACAAAACTGTAACCTGTGTGGGTTGCTCTCTGTAAGTGTGTCTGCTAATTAACAGTAATGTAAGCTTTAGTCCAGAATCAAAGTGAGACATTGGTGTTTTCTGTTTGACATCGCCCTTCTGAGTTCATTACTACAGTGACCGAGAGTTCTGCTTTCTTGGAAATGACCCAGAGTTTGAGTCTGTTTTTTCCTTATTATGCCACTAGTCTAATATTATTTGCTCAGCTCTTCATAATATACTGTTTCCAGTTACTTGTCCCTGTCTCCCAGCCTGTTTTTTATTACAGAGGGATTTTCCTCTCGTATTGTGAATCTAAACTAAACAAATTGTAACCTCAAAAAAGTTATCTTGAATCTCCTCTTATGAAAAATCATAGAGCCACGCTAATTATTTGCAGTTATGCTACATGTTTGATGCAAGTAATATAGTGCTCTTTGTGCATGTAATGCTTTTCAGCATCTTGTTGAGTAAAATTAAAGGCATTCAGGCTGGTGCACCCTTTCCCCAACACGTAAGCAGGAACAACAGTACATTTAATAGTGTGTTTTATACCACTGTGTAATTTATTTTACCAATTTTAATACCACTGTATTTTATAATCTCCTTTCAAGATTCTTGACAGTATTGCATTCTGGTCTTATCAAATCCTGTGATGGGAATAGCTTGGTGGGTGTTTTTAGTTTCAGATGTACTTTTCTCACTATCTCGCCTGTGGGCTCTGTGGGCTGGAGGCCCATTGTTTTTGCTGCTACATTTTTTTTTTCCCCTTTTTATGTTTGTCTCACTGCCGGGACCTGTGAATTCATGGTGGTGTGGTCACTTTTTCTAGAGCAGAGCTCTTTTCATTAGAATTTTGCCTGGCAACACCACAGGCAAGGAAATAGTTTCTTAGTTTTGACTAATGCTTCTGAATATGGTGACAACATCATTCCCAGTAAGTATTTTGTAAGGATGCATATGTGCTTAGATTCATAAACTTCCTTGGCCATGAAGTACAGGGCCTTGGATGTTAGATCTTTAACTTAACTGAGAAGGAATAGTAGTTACCTTAGTATTTGTTGACTTGCCTGAAAGTACACATTTGTCCGCCTACATGTTACTATGCAGGAATGCAGGCCATTTTCCCCACAGTAAGAACAGCTAACAGCTGTTAGCTAACAATAAACTTCAGAACCGCACATACTGGCTAGCATTGAAAAAGCACTTTCAAAGGCTAGTGTAAGCCTGGCTTAAAAGGGAATTCCACCTAAAGGGTTCATTAGAATTTTGCCTAAATTTATACGCCTCCCACTCACAAAACTACAGGATTAATTACTGTTAATTGTTTAGTTAGTGGCAGTGTTTTCTCACTAACTGTTCCAATAGCAAACATTACAGAGCCCTGTATTCATTATACAGTGATGGTATGTGACTGTCCTTAAGTTTGTGGCTAACTGGAAGGGTGACAAGTGTTGCAGTTGTCATAATTCATGTGATGAGTGAATGTTAATGTGGGTATAGCTGTAGCTCTTTATCTGCCAGCCACATAATCCTCAGATCCTGTGTAGGGTTCGTAATTTAATGCCACATTTTACACATTAAGTACACATGGATTAGCAACTGGCTGTGAGAAATGTCCAAGGAAATGTCCAAGGTTGGTTCAGGTTGGGGTGTAACCAGAAATAAGAAATTAGTGTTCCAGGGTGTTGTCCACACCCCAAGTTGGGTTAACATTAAGAGAAATCTGCTTTGCTTTCTTCCACCCCTGACAAGTGCTGTCAGGTGTAGTATTTTGCATTGAATGAGTTTTCACCATGAAGGTGTTTTCAATTCTCTTTCAATCAGCCAAGTGGGTCTTGCCAGAAATAAATGTCTGCTTGCCTGCATTTGGCATAGTTTAACTGGAGAGCGCATAGAAATGGATTGTATAAGGTTGACGGCCTGTGTGGTTTCAGTGAGGTTTCTCCTGCTCTTTTGTCGTAGACCTGGACCCTGGGATCGGCTATCGTCTGTGTCCCGAGGTGTGGACCTTGGCTACAGCAAACCCCAGGCCTGGGAGAGCGTGGGGCGTAACGCCCTGACCGATTGGAACAAATACTCAGGTACGCCTCTCTTCTCCTGAAACCTTGCCTGAGTGTCTGCTGTCATATGACTGTTTGTAAACAATATACACAAATATGCAAGCGCATGCTCATGCGCTGTCAGCTAAATGGCTTTACCTATCAAGAAGTGAAGTGAAAAGCCAGGCTGTGCCATGTGCTGTACAGCTGAGAGACCCCAGGAGCGGATAGGGTGAGCTCAGACTTGTCCGGTCAACACGCTTGTATGCTTTATCTGACACGAGATGATAATCTTGGGTGGAGTGTAGGCTACCTGCTTTATCTGCAACCTTGTACTTGGTCAGAATGAATCACTTCCCGAGTCCTCTGCTTGGCTGTGGGCGTTTCACACGTACACGTAGAGCCTCACTCACACCCTTATCTGGTTGCTCATCAGGTGCAATGTCGAGCTCGGAAGATGAGATGCCCCCTCCGGATCTGGATGACGAGCCTCCGCCCTCCCGAGACCAGCCACACCTCCGCTTTGAGATCACCAGCGAGGACGGCTTCAGTGTGGAGGCTGACAGCATAGAGGGTGAGCGATTACCGGGGCTCTAGATGCATGGTACTGGGAGAGAGAGCTGTGCGAGTGAATGTGAATGGGAAAAATATTAGTGTCTTTAATTTATGTCAATGACATCCATCCAGGGCAGTTTGATTCTTATAAGCAGTTGATTTTTTTTTTTGCCAAACGTTTATTTATTTGCCATTCAAAACCAATTAATTAGTTGAATTAAGTCTTCTCAAAAGTATTTCAATCAAATAATCAAAGCACCAACCTCACAGACAAACACACACATGAAGCTTCTAGGCCAGATAAAATGTCTCACTTGAACATTGCATGGTGTAATTCATTTTTTCCGGTTTCAAGACACACATAGTGTGAGTGATTGAGTGTAGAGGAGTAGCCTTCTTCCAATGCAGCAAACGCCTGGCTGTGAGAGCAGAATCTGGTATAAAGACTGCATGTAGCCCTGTAAAGGGAAGCTCAGTGGGGAAGACCCTGAAGCAATCAGCAGTGAGTGCCAGATTGTTCTCCATGCTATCTTCCTCAAAAACCTCAGATATGGATGACTAGTGATGGTTTTGCGGGGGAAGGGGTGTAACCAAAAAGAATGACTTGGTGTTCCATGGTGTGATCTACATCTGTAGAAGCTGGAGCATGGGAATAAGTCTTGTCCACTTGTCCTTTGAGCAAGTGCATTCGGTGGAGACTTTTGAATTGAATGAACCCATGCCTGGTGCCTACAGATGAAGAGTCAGCCCTGTCTGCAGTACCCCTCCAAGTCTTGATTCTGCGGCCCTTTCAGGGTTGACAGTGAAGATAAAAATGGAGTGGAGATTTTACTATATATTAGAGCAGTTGAAAGAGGAGTGACAAGATCAACCAAGAAAATCACTGGACAAAAAAACTATGAACTCAACCATGGGTACTCCTCTAGTTTGCATCAGCCTCATGATTTCAATTTTCCTTTGGCAGACATTTTACTGCCTTGTGATTGGCATTAAATTGTTGATCTGTAGAAGGTTTGGGCCCTTTTCTTGCCTTGTCAACTGGCATCCTGACACACCTGAACACAGTCATTTAGCGGACCACTGCTTTATCAAAATATTCGAAGTGCTTGGTGCTTCAGTAAGAAGGAAGATATGAATTCACACTCGAAGTAGGAATGCATTCAGATCTAAATCGAATTTCATGCTTAAAGTCGTTGAACTTGGGTATCATATTACCAGCTGAACCCAAAATGATTCTTATAAGTGGCCTGCTGGAATCTCGGAGGCAGACGATATAAACAGCTTTAGTATATACAGTTCTTTCTCATTGTTCTTGATCACTACATGTGATCAAACAGGACAGCAGATGGGACAGAAAAATGTGTGATCAAATCCAGTGTGATCAAATGGGACAGCTCTGTAGCACAGTGGTGTTGTAGTATAGTAGTAGTAGTGTTGTAATGTGTCAGGAAACACAGGCGTTACATTACATTACATTACGTCATTCAGCAGACACTCTTACCCAGAGTGACTTCCAAATAAGTGCACGACAATGCTAACACTAGCTATGGACCTGTTATGTGCCATTTCCCCCCCGCAGTGGCATGGAAGGCCGTGATTGACGGGGTCCAGGAGGCCCGGGCGGCGGTGCGGCTTAAGCAGCTGTCCTTTGCGGGCATGAGCGGGGCGCGGATGATGGGCATGCTCCACGACGCCGTGCTCTTCCTGGTGGAGCAGCTGCAGGGCGCCTCGCGCTGCCAGGGCCACGTCTTCCGCTTCCACAAGCAGGACAACCAGGAGGAGGAGCTCCCGGTCAACCCCAGCGGCTGCGCCCGCTCCGAGGTTTACCTGCGGTGAGCGCACAGGCCCGCTCCGCGCGGGTCGCCCGAGTCCAGGGGCAGCTTCCGGGAAGCCCCCTGGACGAACGCGCTGTGTGTTCCGATACTCAGTCCTAGATCTGAGTTAGACGTGCAGGAGTGCCAGTTGAAAATAAGTATCTGTTTGTTTTCCTTGTGGTAATGAAACCCAGCACATGCTGCGTTCTATCACAGGGTGTGTTGATTCAGGCGGTTTTGCGTTGGTGTGGCTGCTGTTCCTGTCAGGGATTGCTCATGAGGATCGTTTATTTATTTATTTATTCATTTGCCTTCACAAAGTTGATCTCGTCTCCTCCCTGTCTTCACAGGAAGTCCACGTTTGACATGTTTAACTTCCTGGCCTCTCAGCACAGGCAGCTCCCAGACAATGGGCTGTATGACGAGGAAGAGGATGAGGTTCCACTCAAGTCAACCAGGTCAGACAGCTGTTCCCTGTCCCTGAGCTCAGCGGGTTCACTGGAGACTGGGCACAAGCTGCATTTTGAAGAAATGCATTGCAGTACTGAGAGAACATTTAGCTACTAACAACTAACAGTCTTTTGTGAGGCATTCGGTCAAAGTCAGATGTCAGAATAATTAGCAGGAAATTGCCATTTTTATGAAAAAGTCACAGTTGACCAGCAACACCAGTCAAAGGTTAAGAAACACCTGATTAAGATAATGGGAAACATACATTCAAAGACTTATGCTTAAATGCTTGAAACTGGTTTCTTAGGCATCAACTACACCATTTGTCTTTGTGAATTTCTTTAAAACAAAAAAAAAACTAAAAAATATTTTTGGCTCCTTTGAAGAATCTAATATGTAAGAGTTTTGATTTGTTTAACACTTTTTTGTCACTGCATATTTCCATTTGTTTCAGAGTTTTGATGTCTTTACAATTATTCTATAATGTGGAAAACTGTAAAAATAATGAAAAAGTAGGTGTGTCCAAACTTTTGACTGGTAATGTATGTTGGGATTTAAAACTTTTGCTTCTGCTTTTTCCCCTGCTTGAATGAGAAAATCCTCATCATTGTCGTCATCACCACCACCACCCTTTTAAAGCCTCAGACAATAGGGTACATTGGCTAAGATTTATGGACACATTCTTTCACGGCAGAGGGATGTGAGCTTGTGTGTTTGTGCTTCAAGGCCAGTAAAAGCTTGTTGAACCCAATACCTTTTGGAATTTGAAGTCTGAAATGTTCCATGTTCCAATGCACCCCGTTCCACCCACTTTGGCACCCAGACGAGTTTACGCCCAGCCCTCATGGAAACCCTCATCTCACCCTAGTGACTCCTTTGGAACATTAATTTGGGAATATTATTTGGGAATGGTGTGGCTTTCTGCTTATTATCTGCAATTAAGAATGTAACGTTCACCTCATGTGAACTCACAGTAGAACTGATTCGGCCTCAGCTGTTCGTAACGTGATTTCTGGTCAGTGAGAATTTCTGTGTGTACAGTTTGCTCTCGGGTAATTGCAGCTTAAACGCAGTCATTATACAGTAAAGACTTGAGAGTATTCGCAGAAGGAGAGCGGAAGACTGTGTGTGCGTGTTTTGAGGTTGCTCTGCAGTGGATGAGCTATGCGTGTCCCTCTCTGCTCCCCCATGTAGGCGCGCCACAAGCCTGGAACTCCCCATGGCCATGCGCTTCCGACACCTAGAGAAGACATCGAAAGAGGCTGTAGGGGTGTACAGGTCAGCATGCCCTCAACACCGGCACTGCTGTGCTGAGCAGGAACTAAATATTTACCAGCAGCACTTCCTCTGCCCCAGAGCAGGGGCGTGGGCCAAATAAGATCTTTTGGCTGACTGCAGGGTGACACAGGACAGGTCATCTTTTTGTCATCTCTCTCTCTCTCTCTCTCTCTCTCTCTCTCTCTGTTTAAAGCTCTGCTGGTCTTGGAAATACCTATTTGTTTTGCTGAAGCAAAACATTCATTAGAGAATTCATAACCACTAATGGGATGTTAAAGACTACATAACGACAGTAGTGCTGATGGCATTAGCAGTCACCCTCAGGGAGGCAGTTTAACGGGGGTGTGTATATGTTTCCTATTACTGATGAATGACATCTTCTGTCTCAGTCATCCCTCTCTCACTCTCACTGTTCTCAGGTCTGCTATCCACGGGCGGGGTCTGTTCTGCAAACGAAACATAGACGCAGGGGAGATGGTGATCGAGTACTCCGGCATCGTCATCCGCTCTGTGCTGACAGACAAGCGTGAGAAATACTACGATGGCAAGGTAAGTCATCCCTGAACAGGGGACAGTTGTTCAAACCTGTCAGTGTCGTCTCATTACGTAGTTGCATTCCATTACTGTCATTTAGTAGGCGCACTTATCCAGAGCGACTTGCATAAGTTACAGTTTCACAAACATTTATCCATTTACACAGCTGGTTAATTATTGTACAAATTTAAAGGTTGTTGAGTCAGAGGCCATACAGATTATTATAGATTTACTTTTACTCTGCAAGAAAGCAGTCATTCGCTGTAGTAATGACTTAGACTTACTACATTCTGGTCTAAAGCGGACTTGTCACATTACATACATTATTGCTATTTAGCAGATGCCCTTATAAAGAGCAACTTAATCAGGTTACAGTTTATCCATATATACAGCTGTATATTTACTGAGGCAGTTGTGGGTTAGGTACCTTGCCCAAGGGTACAGCAGCAGTGCCCCTGTCCGGAATTGTACAGTGCCCCAGTGGGGAATAGAACCAGCAGCCTTTCCGTTGCAAGCCCTGCTCCTTACCACTACTCCACACTGCCACCACACATCTCCTGTGGATCGGTCATGGTCAAAATGAATATAATGTTATGTAAAAAAAAAAAAAAAAAAAGTTTCAGAATGCTTTGAATTGGTAGTTAACAGCTTGTTTTGTATCCCTCCGTAGGGCATCGGCTGCTACATGTTCCGCATCGACGACTTCGACGTGGTGGACGCCACCATGCACGGCAACGCGGCGCGCTTCATCAACCACTCGTGCGAGCCCAACTGCTACTCGCGCGTCATCAACGTGGAGGGCCAGAAGCACATCGTCATCTTCGCCCTGCGCAAGATCTACCGCGGCGAGGAGCTCACCTACGACTACAAGTTCCCCATCGAGGACGCCAGCAACAAGCTCAGCTGCAACTGTGGGGCCCGCCGCTGCCGTCGCTTCCTCAACTAGTGGCCCAGCTGCAGCCCAGGGGCGGAGGGGAGGAGGGGGGGGGGGGGGGAGGAGGAGGAGGAGGAGGAGGGATGGGGGGGTGCGCCACAAAAGGGAAAAAAGGCACCGGGGTGGGGAGAGAGACTGAGTGCAAACAGAAAGTGGGGGGGGGGGGGGGCGCTTTCATCAGGGAAGAGATGGGAATACGGAGCCGATCAGACCGGCAGGACCTGCGACAGGTGGGAGAGGAGGAGTCTCACGTCGGCACGCGTTTGCCCGCCCCTAGGATTCCCCCCCAACCCCCCCCCTCGCTCTGCACGCAGAGTCGTGCCCAATGCATTCGAGTCGGGGGCGAAACGTTTTTTTGCGAGTCATTGGTGCGAAAAATGGTAGAAGCCACAGGACAGAGGAAGTGCCCGCGAGGCAAGGCGCTCTTGAGAAGACAGGATGCCACATGACACCGGCCTCTGCACTGCTCCATCCTGCTCCCGCTGAACAGACAGGATGTATGGTGTCACGTCACGCCCCTTCATGTTTTTAGCGGAAAGCCATTTTACCCCACCAGGTCACCGGACGGACAAGCAGGAACATACGCACACATTCTCTCTCGGTTTGTCAGTCTGCTTGTAGGTTGGAGGGGGAATAACAGCCTTCTGGCTCCTTTTCCACTGAATCGTTTTGGTTACTTTCCCAACCGTGTTACATGTGCGGTCAAACTGGCGCATTTGGCTTGTCAGGGACAATCCCATTTCAGCTTGACTTCACAGGAGAGTGCTGAGCTCCCTGCATGAAAAGATGTTCGTTATCCAAGAACACTCAACTCGGTGAGTCTTCTTGGAAAGCACACTGCCTTTTCTTAGAACTGTTAAAACAATATGTCCATGTCTATATTCATGGCAGCACTGTTGGCAAACTGTTCCCCTCTCCTCCCCGTGTCTTATTTTAAGTTACGTAGGTGTTTTGATACTTCCGTTGGCCGGTATGTACGTACCAGAAGCGTCAGTCTTTTTAATGTGCCTGTTTTTTTTTGGGGTTTTTTTGGGCTCTTTCACAGAACTACTTTGTCTTGCAAACCCTAAAGTGGATTCTGCTGCTGTGCAGTGAATATCCTGACTTGTCCCCTTTATCTTTCTGCTGGCCTTTTCTGTCACAAGGCCGAATGGAAGGCCGTTAAGGTGCTAAGTTAACGTGCGACCCCCCACCCCCCCTTGTGTTCGTCTCAGCCTGAGCCAAAAGGTGAGAAAGTAGGGTTGTACTTTTAAAGACAATCTGAAAACAGAATCGCGTGCTGTCTTTTTAAATGTTAATTTCCGTTTTTAAGTAGCAAACACTACCTGACCCAAGCTTGGGAATTTTGGATGGAAATTTCAGTGCGATTTGTTTTAGTGATCATGGTCTTTGCTGATTGCCAGAGCAGTAAACCCACAATGGTAAACACTTTGATTTTTGCTGTACTTGTACTTCATCAGTGAACTATCATAATCTATTGGCTAATCGTTCAGTGAGCCTAGGCACTGAGGAGGAACGTAGGAAGTTCCATGCTCTTAGCAGTCATCGTAATCAGCCATTTTCTACGGTTCTGGTTATCTTCTGAGCTGCTTTTTGGAAAGAAAAAAAACTGATGGAAGCAGTTTGTTCCTTATTCTCCTTTTAGACTGGGACATGGACCATACATAATTAAAAGGTCCGCTGGCCATACAAGTACAGTCTTGTAACATGGTAAGGCCAAATGTTCTCCAGAAGTTTGTTTTCAAGGCCTGCTGGTGCCACTAATACAAGACCCTACAGCACTCCGCACCTTATTACCTGGGGCAGGTAGCTTTAATATCAGATTTAACTATCCAGCTTTAGAAAAACCACTATGACCTTCTTTCAGACATAAATGGCTGCTGCAGAGTAGCCATGTTTTTATGTAGATGTTTAATGTTGAAGATGTGTGCCAGGCATGTGAAGGGTGTTGGGAAAGGTTTTGTGACGTCTCCTTTTTTTCCCCCTTTACCCTTTCACAGTTAAAAGCTAGTTTCCGTTATTTCCCCCATACTTGAACTTTTGCAGTACTCTTAAAAGGCAACGTCATACTGAGCCAGGTTTTTAAATGTTTTAGAATTTTTTTTCTCATTTCTGTCCTGAGGGTGGTGCGACACAGGAACCTTGACACAGTGGAAGAAAACCTTACTGAAGCATTTCCCCGCCCACCCGCACAGCCATTTGATCTAAGTTTTTAAACTTTCCCATGACTATCTTTATAGACTCGCAAACAGACTCGCAATGGAAACCCAGTCTTGGCAGGCCTCTCTCCCTCCCACCCCTCGCCCCACCCCCTCAGCATGTCAGTTTGTTGGACCAGTGACTGATTCTGCGTGTCTGGTTACTTTCCATACGACAACACTTTTTTGGCAGTGCCCCCCTCCCCCTTCCCTCCCAAGTTTTCGCAAGGATTCTACCTCAGTTGCTCAAAGATGTAAAGGATTGCAAAATGCGAAAATACTGCTTGGTTTTGACTGTCCTGCAGAACTGGCCTTTGTGTGCAATGAAGGATGCAAAGCACTAGTTTAACCGTGACGATCTCTCCAGTACTGTCATAAAAAGCTGTGTCCCCCAACACAGGGTTATTTTAAAATATAAAAAAGTATAAAAAGGACATAAAAATAATGATGAAAATCAGTGGTGAACTTGGCTTTGTTACCTTGTATAAAGAAAACCTGAGTTTGTACATAATTGTATACATATTTCTAAACCTGTTTAATTTTTCTATGCACTTTTTTATTTATGATGTTATTTGCTTAATAAAGATGTTAAGATGTTTGAACAAACAGTAGTTTGCATTATTTGATATTGTGTGACAGATACCCATGTTCTCACAAAAGTCAATGTCATAACAGATTGTGAATCTGTTAACACTTCTTAACACTGCTCAGATGTTGCCCTTGTGGTACTGTTGCATAATCTGAGCTCGATATCGGAGAAACATTTTATTTGTTGACATGGCATGTAGCCCCCAGAGAAATGCCTGTGTTTGTGGTTGGAATTGTTTGAAAATTCATACATTCAAATGTAATGGGTAAAAACTGACCAAAAAAGCAAATGAAGGAGTCTAAATGGACGTACAGGATACTAGAGTTAGGGGATGATAATTGTCTTGTGTTTTCTTGGAAAACTAGTGCAAGTGTACAAGAGTGAAATGATTTGAATCACATTACTGCTGGAATGAGGCCTACTCCAAAACTCTTTCCTGCTTGGTTTCCAAAGACCGGGTTGCAGGCAGCTTGGCCAGGACCGCCACAGCGTCGTTGCGGCCTATGTCAGTGAACACCCGGGCCAGGTCTCCCACAGTCCATTCTGGGAACTTGGTTGTGACTCCCTCCAGCACAGCTTTCAGCGGGCTCTTGCTCTCTCTCATTGAGTAGGCGTAGTTGATCCATGTGGATGAGAAGGAGCAGCGGGTTGCCACGTGGCGGGTTGTCTTGGCGACGGAGGTCTCGGGGTCCAGCAGCATGATGAGCTCCTCCAGGATGTCCAGGTTGTCCAGCACCGACTGCACAGGGGCCTTCTGGATGCCGAGGGCTAGCGGCAAAAGGCACAGGTTTGCAGGCTCATTTTCTCCTCTTCTTTCTCCTTTTTAAACTAAATGGTGCCACTAAGGGTTATGTAAGCAAGAGGCTGAAAATTCTGAATTAATTTTTAGGTTTTACGTTTACATTTTGCATGTATTCATCTGGCAGACGCTTTCATCCAAAACGACTTAAATGAGGCAGAGCACAACACAAGTAAAAGTTGTAATTTCATAGCTCATACATGCATGCAGTTAATACACCTTTCAGTGATTATGTATACATCTTTTGTCCCCTTTTATATGATTTAGTTTTTTTTTTTTTTTAAGTGGATGATTCAAGTTTGTTCAGTTTGTTTGCTTACTCACCTAGAATGTCATCCAGTGACTTGCAACTCTGAGATGGCAGCAGGGTCACATTTTCATTAACTGTTTGTGTCTCAGTACTGCTTTGTGGTAGGAGGTCCTTAATGCTGATATTACAGCACAATCCTTTTGGTTGCTCTGTTTCACAACAGCCCCAAACAAAATAACCATTCAGTTGTATAGCTACAGGTGGGTTAACAAATTAGACAAAATGGCAAAAGACAGACAACATGAAAACGCATAGTTGCAGCTCCAGTATTTATGACTATGAAATATTCTTGAAATAGGAAAGGGGGGGTTAACCTTGGGGTCATAAAATTTCACTCCCTGTAAAGCTATTGCACAGCCAATGAACTCAGGAAGTGTCTTTTTGAGTACATGGCTATTTTTAATTTCTCTTTAGCAAAATGGCTATATTTACTCCTGTTTCATCAGATAACTCTTATAATTAGGAGGGCTTCACCCAGAATTGCCTGAGTAAATATCCAGCTGTATAATTGGATAACATGTAAAAACTGTAACCATGTGTGTTGCTCTGGATAAGAGCATCTGCTAAATGACAATAATGTAATGTAATGTAATTAACTCATTCTTCTACTGAAACTTGAGGTCCTTGGTACCCAGGCAAGCAGCTATCAGTAACAGCTTATCGATTGGTACCTAAGACATCTGAAAATACTGCATCACTACTAAGATGTTTTCTTTTGTCAGGAGCCAGAATTATCAGTGGACATTTGTTTTGAACGATTAATCAACTGTTTGGCATAGTGCTTTTCCTGACCATCCCCTCCACAGACAGCTGTGTGGTTGCCTGATGATCTCCCCACTCACCTTCGATCATCTCAAAGTCACGTTCGCCTTTCCTTAGTTTGCAAATGAGTAGAACACAGACTCCTATGAGCAAGATTATGGCTGCAATCCCTGAAAACACAGGTAAGGCTGAACTCCGTGACGGACATGGGGAATCATCTTGTGCGTCTAAGACAGGAATTACAGTGCAGTCAGTTCAAACCAGTAGCTGCTGAGACACTAGAAGCCTCTGTTGTGTAGGCTTCCATATTGCCTGTGTCACAACTTACAAGCAATGTGGTAGTGCGAGGTATTGGTTGGAGGAAAAGGATCTGATCTTGACTTCTGGAAAATAAATCAAAATAACAGTAACTCTTTAATAGCCAAATGCAATCTGGCTCATTTCATATCCTGGTTACATTGTTTTTTTTTTCCAACTTTCATAAATAGTATTTTTTTTCCCAATATGGAGTTTTCAAACAGCATTATTCTCATGCCATAATGAAATCAGGCTATCCAGATGTAAGAAATAACATACATACTTACCGTTTGGACTGTTGTGGGGTATGTTGTTTGAGTCTAGGTAAAAAGAAAAATGTACAATTTGTTTTAACTTGCTGCTTTCAGGTAATCTCCCAAGACTGTCTTAATATATTGATATCAATAACACTGCCTTAAAGACACTCAGATAGTGACATTACAATTAAGGAATGCCACCATTTCGACTTTGATTTCTTTTAATTTAAATCAACTTCAAACTTGTAATTGGAAATGCTTTTTTATCCTCATAAAAAGATTGTGATGATGTAGAGTCAGAGCAGAACTGCAGTGTTGGTTTCATTATTCTGCAATAAAAACAGTTTAATGCAGTGTTAGAATGCCACTCTTTTCCTTTATTTCCCCCACCCTAATGCCACAGGGTTTCACAGACTGTGACGGACACCCAAACTCACCTTGTGTCCGCCAATGTGGCTTCAAGACTGCAGGAGACATTAAGTGCATTTCTCTGTACTTGCCCAGACCACCCACCACTTGTGCACCCCCATCTTCTTATAAGATATTAAATTTACCGTGGTCTCAGGGTACTGGCACTGCCCATGGATAACCAGTTCACTATAGAGAAAGGAAACATCACATGAATAACCTGTTTGCTGTAGAAATATGCAGCATTATCAAAGTAGTTTTTAACCCCCCCCCCCCCCCCCCCACCCCTGAAAATAACCCACTATACACACCTACATATACCATGACACTAAATATCTTACTAATATATCTTACTCTATCTTCTGATTGCTTGGTGTGTCTTTTTCCAACATATTCAAAGCGTAGTGGGAGAGAGTGAATATTTTTCAATGTCAGACTATCATAATTGTGATTTTTTTTATTCTTTAATGACTCAATCATCATCATCATCATCATCATTAATGTTTTATTATTATTATCATTATTCGAATTTAGCCAATAACCTCAAACAGAACAGACAAAATCTAGACTAAAAAGTATATTTGGATGCATTGATTTTATGTTGATACACTTCTTTGTACCATTGAATAAATCAACACATTACATATGAAGAGGACATTCCCCAGTTGAGGAGGATCTGGATTATAAATTCTGACAATTTTATCTTGCCCCGCACACATCCTCTGCCTTCCCCTGTCCTTGTCCCAAAACAGGTCATGAGATAACATTCTTACCCCTTTCCGCAGCACTGTGTGTCCTTGGTAGCATTGCACAAGGACAACGTCTGTTGGCCTTCAGAGCACTGTGTGCAGGGTTTACACTGAGTGAAAGTCCCATCATTGAATGTGAACTTCTTGCATTCTTCATATGCTGAAACACTCTGTCCCCCGTCATCCATCCGGCCGCAGTTTGGAGTGAACTGGTGCCCTGAGACAGATCAAATCTTATGTTTGTGCTTCAAACATTGTATAATGCTGTGCACCCATGTGCAAGAATCACTGCTGTCCAGGATGAATTGATTGTTGTGTTCCCCCTCCCCACCCCCCCCCCCCCCCCCAAGATCAGTAGCTTATTTGTTGGCCTAACACATGCACAGTAAATCCTCAGGTATGTTTGGTCTAGACATTGATGCTTTCTGGACCAATGACTCAATCTCACAGAGGGAAGTTGTGTTTGAGAGCATAAATATCTTACTGCAGCTTGGCATGACTGGAATGTAAAAAAAAAAAAAAAAACGGATATACCCCCAGTCAGTGGTGTCATTATGTCCGATCATTCGGGGCTATAGCCCCAAATATTTTAAGCCTAGCCCCGAATATTTTCACCCTGAAAAAGGAGGTGTTTACAGTAAACAACAGACAGACTGTAACAGAGCGGAACTCGTCTGCCTGCCTCACTGCCATCATTGCAGTGGCTCGCGTTCTCATTAAAGTCTATGCTCCCGAGTATCGCACAAGCCAATGGAGACACTGTAAGTTAATGTAAGCTAGCCATCTAGCTTGTTTAATACACTTTACTTTCTTACCTTCAGAGTTTCTGAATTACATTGTGTCAAGTGTCTACGGTTGTACGCTAACGTTAGCTAGTTTCTAACTTTTGCCTTAGGTTACAGTTTAGCTAACTAATGTTAGCTAGCTAAAGCTAACGTTTGCCTTACCTAACGTTAACTAACTAATTAGCTAGCTGATAGCGCGCCCTTTCATTTCCAGTGTTGGCTTGGCATTTCGTTACCAATATAAAATGTCATATATTATTTAATGTTAGCTCAGACTGGTGCTTAGTCATGAGCAGTGAGACAATGGAGGATTAGATTTTGTAGCGATACGTTTTGACATCAATATAGAGTTTATTATTTCATTTTAACTAATAGTCTTTTGTGTGGCTGTGGTGGTTTAGTTAGTCTTTTGCCTTTTTGATATTAGCTTTTATAATAGGCACCCCCTTTGTTTTCACTCAGGAATTCAGGAGTTTTACCTGGTTGGTTAATTGAACAACACCAAAATCCATGCTGTGTGCTGAAGGCTGAGTAATTGTATTAGTTAAATGTATGACTATTTTATTGAACTCCGATTTGATTTCATTCACAGAGTCAACATGAGCAAGAGGAGAGGAGATATCTGCCACTTCTATGGTGCTAAAAAAGAGTAAGTTGAAACTTGTGACAATTAGGACTTACAGATGGTAATGCAGCCTGTATTTTCTGTGATTGTCATGCAGGCTTAATACTGAGCAGGATAGTATGGGTGATGGTGAGTTTTACATTTATGTGCTGTTGTATTAAGGGAGCAGAGGGAGGCCAGAATGACAGTCAGCAGGCGGGAAGAGGTCAGGAGGACAGTGAGCAGGCAGGACCTAGTAGCAAAGAGGTGAGTTAGAAAGGAGGCTGCACTTAAAGATGTATGCCATCATACCAGATATTTAGGCAAATAGTACTTTCAGAAACTGATGGGATGCACAATGATCACACCCTACTGTTCTCAACTAATGTGCTAGGACTTTTAATAAAGTGTTGGCCACTGATAGTAAAGAATCATCACAGTTATCTTATACTCATGTGTGTCATGAGGATAAGACAATCATGGCAGCATTGTGTGGGTCTTGTTGTGTGTGTGTGTGTGTGTGTGGGTCTGACTTGCTGGCAGTTTTGCTCTAGAATACTTTGTTGGTGACCCATGACTACAGAAGTTGTTGTGTGGCACGTGCCCCATGAGCTGGTGTAATGGATTTGATTTATGATCATCTACAGACTGCAGACATTACGTTAAACAAGCAAGGTACTGTAAGGATTGTAAGACTTCAGTTCACTGAAGCACACGCCTGCGCTGTACTGGGTTCCCTTTACGCCCTGGAGAAGAAAAAGTTGCCCCCCCCCAATTGTCATTGTATAATTCGTACTCTGGATATAACCTCTCCAACCTACCGATGCCAAAAAAAAAAAAAAAAAAGAAATTAAGCTTTAAATGACATTCCCATTGCAGTTTCTGAAATGATTAGGCAGATGGATTTCTGGTGCTGTTTTATGCTGAATACTTTAGGATATGGTACACTTACAGGCGTTTAATTATGCGTAAGGAAATGCATTGTTCGGTCGTATTGTACAACTACGTAAAGTAATCATATTGTAACCATGACATGACGACTGTATTAAGCATATATTAATATAATATATTGTGCATGACACATAACACACTTTTTCAGGTCATAACATGTGTTATTTAATATGTGTTACATACAAATGAATGCCACATCCAACCCCGCCAACAGTGCCACATTCCATTGGGACATCTGTCTTTCCAGCTATGTCGCATGTGTCATTTGACACTGTTGGCGGAGTATCATTGGTTTAAGTTTAATATGCATAAATTTTAACTGCAACAATCGTCTTAAAATAGTGCGTGGGATGAGACATGTATTCACAAAATTGAATATCCTTTTTGATGATACAGTTGTCCTTTTCCTTAATACATCCGTTATCTTAGATAGCCTACTGTTTAAACTTGCATACTGACATAAAAGCTCAAGTACGACTATAATTCTCTTCATTGCCATAATCACAGTAAATAAATAAATGTGTGCTGGAGAAAATAAGCCATAGAATATGAAAGCAAGGAGAACTGTTCGATAATGGGCAAAACATATGTTGATGTAGCGTTCCTGGATACTTAAGATGGCGGCCGGTGCTGATTTACGATAAATCTTGAAAAATTCACACTGTGTATATTTATTTTTGTTTATTTTTCTAGTATTTGCTATTAATATAGATTACCTGTTAAATAGGCTTAACCTTTCAGTCACGTCATTGTCATTTCAAAAGTAAATATCCTAAAAATTGTTTTAATTCTAACCATCTCAGTCTCATACTGTTCGACGGCAGCAGTAATTTTATGAACCGAGTGAAGTTAGCAGCTTTTGAGGAAAATTGTTCCACATCAAATCAGTCAGTAAAAACAACTTCGTCCACATTACCGGGTGCCAGATAACAAGAGCATTACATATGACTACTTGTTAGACAACTCAGACTGGTTCTATGCCATGTATTGCTGGTCATTTAAAGGACACATTGCGACTAATTTAAGTTACAAGATACAATCTAAGTTAATCTTTTCTTAGTATCATTTTTTGTAAATTTGTTATAAAATACCCATTTGTCTAATAAGATCAAATAAAAATATCATAGATTAAATAAAACATTTCTGTAACATTTTCATAACATCTCTCAAATATGAATAAACGGCGGTTGTTGAGTTGATCAAGATGCCCTTAACACACGGTGTCTTCTCGTTGCCTCTCCAAGCAAACAGCGACACATCTTAGTTCAGCTTAATGAAGCATTTTTAGTTCTTCTATAATAAATATATCTAAAATTCTAGTTTCCTTTGTATTCAGGAAAAAAAAATCAAATCCAGTTTAAATTGTATAAGAATAAAACTACTCGGCATACCTGCCAAAATGCTGAGTAAATCCTCGCACGGGACGCATCGCCTGTCTCCTCCGTCCCAGTAAGTTTCCAGTTTATCCTTACATTTCGCCGAATGCCATTCAGGTGTAGCTTCATTTATATGGATAACGAAGAGAAAAACATAGAAGAAGGGGTTGAGTGTTTTAAATCGCATCTTCGTGGTCTTTCTAACCTACCGTGTTGCGGAAGAAACAATATAGCGGTGGGGGCGGGCATAGTTTATAGGAGGAAAAAAAAGGAGAGAACAGCCGAGGACACAACCAGATTACTCGGTGAATGTGTGCAGCGAGTGGCAAAATTTCTTTACAAATAGGCCTATCAACGTCACATGTTTTTAGTTAAGTTATTTCTTTACATATTCAGGCTTCCGAGAAGGCGAAGAAGAATTCAGTACAAAGAAACTGAAAACGTGTTTGTATTAGAAGATGTATACATAGGTTTTGTTGCAAATTAATACATCATAATGTGGGGGTACATTATTGATTGATTTTAGTCCTGGATAATATGTATATCTATAGCGTACAAGCTATAGTTTCGAGAAATCTGGTTCTCCAAGCGCGTTCAAGAAGTCTGATCTATATAGGTATTAGAGAGTGCGTGTGTGTGAGTGAGAAAGACAGAGAGAGAGTTTATATTATAGTTTATCTCTATAGTTTGTGTGTTCAGTGATGAAATAAAAGAATTACACTGACATTGCACCGCAAATTACGTTTCTTAAAACTTTTCATATTCTTTAAGTTGTTTTTGTAAGACATTGAATTGTTGACTTTAAATAGTTTAAGCTGGTTTAACCTCAGCGCGGCAAACCATTGAAACAGCATACACGTGACCAGCTCAACCATAAGAAGATATGTGCGTCAATTCAATTTGATGGCTGTACGCAGTATGGGCTACAGCAAGGAGCCATAGGACACCTTCAATCAATACGCATCCTTTCTACAAGCGTATTCTGTGCCGAACGCTCTTCAAATGGAAGAGGAAGTAAGGAGAAAATCTTGATTTGTTTCTTTTGTTTTTAGATTTCATCTTTCGACGCCTAAACTGGACTATTTTTTCGTTTTGATTTTTAAAACTGTTGCAGATCTAGTGACATATTTAGATGTCAGTTTGTCTGCTCACCGATATATATCTTTTTGGTTTTGGATACCCGTGATGATGGCGGCGATGATGATGATGATGATTATGATGACGACGGCTTTTATGACCGTACCTGCAGCTCAGAATTGAAAAAGCCCTACATTGCAGAGAGCATGCAGCTTTGCTAGCCTGGAAGATGGTAAAAATAGTTTCTTACAGAGATTATTCTTAGTGAGTGAAAAATTACTGTTTACAGATTAGATCAATTATATTAGATACTTAAAATGTTCAGTGGAGTCGCTCCCACTAGAATCTTGTAGGTTTGCATAAGGTCATGTCAAGAACACTGGAATTATTATCCCTCAAATTGCTGTGGCCTAATTGAACTGTAGCTACAGCAGCTGAACTGTAGCCCCAGCTGTAATATTTCCTATATGGTTCTCACGTTCCTCTTGTTCGGTTCTGGCAGCAATGTGAGGGGTAGGGGGAGGGGTTGCCAGATTTTGACTGAAAGTGATTTGGCAGATCAGCGCTGCGCTGGGGGAACTTGCTGAGTCTGCAGACAAAGGGGCTTAGGCGCAGGGCTGTCTGAGTGACCGCTTTATGTCAGATTTAAGCCCTCTCCCCATGACCATACGGCCATATGAGTGACCACTCCGGACAACAGCCACAGTCGAGACCGAAGCGCACGCATAAACCGCAAAACCGAGCTTCTTCTACGCAGGAGGAAAACTTGACAATCCCCTAAACTAGTGATCAGGGCACATGGGGCGATCTGTCCTCATTTAACGAGCTTAGGACACGGCTGTAAACGATCTTAGGTGGAATACAGCAATAAGCCGAAGGCCTCACCACATGCAGCGGTGTAAGAGTGCAGGCAGCTTTACAGAGATGTTTATCTTAAGCACTTCCTTTCTTCCTCTGACTGCGCTTTAAGGTTAAACAGTGTTTTAAACACCCCCGTTTAAAAGATGAAACTGATGTTCAGAGAGCTCAACTGTGGGTGACTACTGAACAAATGAGCAAATCCTGAAAAAAAAAAAAAAAATTATGTTGTTTCTCCCCGCCTAGGTTTGAATGACCAGGAGCTGTTGACCAAGCGGTGCCCCTCCCCATCTGCTGTTATGTATAGTGCCACCTCCACTACACTCGCTGGGAGTAAAGGAGCCCCCGGCACTGAGACCAGGGGAGCCTTAGGGGTCACACTGGACTGTCCAAGGGGAAGACGTGCATCTGCTGGCAACCTGAGGCCCAAGTCCACCATGGTGGTTCAGTCCAGGGCTGCTGGGGAGAGCGTTCGCTTCCAATACAGCCTAACTAACGTGAGGGTTGATTATGCATCATTTTATTATTCTATTTGTTATGAAGACTGAGTGAATCATTATCAACAGCATATTCATAACGAATGAAATGATTCACTCAGTCTTCAAACAATTCAATTAAATTCAATTTTATTTGTATAGCGTTATTTTACAACACAAGTTGTCACAAAGCAGCTTTACATTGTTCCCAGGCCTGAGAACCCCTGAGAGCAAGCCTAAGGCAACAGTGGCAAGGAAGAGCTCCCTAATTAACAGGAATAATCCTGGGGGAGAACCTGATCCTGATTAGCAGACATCCCTCTTTTTCATGAAAGAAAGTGTACTTCCACAAAATGGCATATATGCTAAGAATTTATATTCATAAATATAAATTATTAAAAAACTTCATAAAAACCATAATCTGATCTGGAGGTAATATCTCTTTTTCAGTATGAAAAGAGTGAATTCATCTTTTCCAAACTATTCTGCAAAACATATGTTCAGCATGTGTTTGTCTTTTTTAAGCCTTTCTCGCATGCTTTAAGGAAGAATCAGTTCTGAAATCACTGGTGTATGTGGCCCTTTTTATTCCTGAGTAATTGTATAAATTGTGAGGAATGTCCCATCCTTTGTTTGCACTCAAATCAACAAAACAGTCATTAAATACATAAACAGTCTTTAATCATGTTTAAATGGGTGGCTTTTTTCTGTAAAACATCCAGGAAAAATGAGTGCCTGGGCTGCACAAGTGACCTGCAAAGTCAAAGTTTTCTCTCTCGACTTCAGACAGACACGGTGTTGTTGGACGGGGAGAGACAATTGGATTCCCAGACCGCTGGGTTTCTGCCGCTGCCTGATATCATGCCCTGTGAGGCTGGCCTCCTTCAGGCGCCCATGAGACGGCACAAGAGCACGACTGACATCCCCTACAGCCCGTATCGGGGCCACGCCCGCGGGCAGCGGCTCAGCATCTACGGCCCCGCGGAGATGGAGACCGCCCAGCTCCGCCGCTGCTCTCTGCGGGAGTCCAACGGACAGCCCCGCTGGTGTGCCCGCCATGCCCTGAGCGCCCCCAACATGGTGACCGGCGTCAGCCCCTTCCGCTCGATGGGGACGCCCTCCCGCAGCGGGGTGTCCACGCCGCAGCCGGAGCTGGAGAAGTACGTCAAGGTGCGCAGCAAGCTCCTGGAGGACGAGTGCGCCCAGACGCCCACCTGCACCCCCGAGGCCCGCCAGCAGCTCCGTTATGTCACCAAGGACGGCAAGTGCCGGGTGAACCTGGCCCACATCTCGGAGACGGGCCGCTTCCTCTCAGACATTTTCACCTCCTTCGTGGACCTCCAGTACCGCTGGTTCCTCTTCCTCTTCATGATGTGCTACGCCGTCACCTGGTTCTTCTTCGCCGGCCTCTACCTCCTGAACGCGTACCTACGTGGTGACCTGGGTCGCCCCGGCAACTCGGCAGCAGACCGGGTGCCCTGCTACCACAACGTGGACGACTTCATTTCGGCGCTTCTCTTCTCCGTGGAGACCCAGCGAACCATCGGCTACGGCTCCCGCACAGTGTCGCCCGCCTGCCACGAGGGGGTGCTGCTGGTCATGGTGCAGTGCATCGTGGGCTCCATGATCGACGCCCTCACCGTGGGCTGCATGTTCGTCAAGATCTCGCGGCCCAAGAAGCGGGCAGAGACGCTGCTGTTCAGCCGGACATGCGTCGTCGCCAACCGCGACGACCAGCTGTGCCTGATGTTCCGCATCGGGGACCTGCGCGAAAGCCACATGGTGGATGCCAAGGTGAGGGCCAAGCTCATCAAGTCACGGCAGACGGCCGAGGGCGAGTTCCTCCCCCTGGAGCAGACTGAGATCGACCTGGGTTACGAGAGCGGCTCCGACCGCCTCTTCCTGGTGGAGCCGCAGGTCATCCAGCACACGATTGATGCCAGCAGCCCCTTCTGGGAAGTGGGGCCAGACCAGCTGAGGAGACAGCAGTTTGAGATTATAGTCATCCTGGAGGGAATTGTGGAGGCCACAGGTGAGTGCCCAGTTTTTCTGAGTCACTTTTCCTCAAAAACAGTGTACATTTCCCAAAACAGGATTCACCTCACAAAAACAGCAGTGTGGATGTAGTGGGAAGGCGAGGGGCTTGTCACCAAAAAGTTGCTGGTTCGATTCCCCGTTGGGGCACTGCTGTTGTACCCTTGGGCAAGGTGCTTAACCCACAACCCAACATCCAGCTGTATCAATGGATAACATGTAAATTTGTAACCTATGTAAGTCACTCTGGATCACAGTCTGCTAAATGACAGTAATGTAGTGTAGCGTAAAAACAGTCTACCTCACAATGCAGGGAGGGAAAAATCTCTTGCCCTGGCAATTTAATGCAGAGGTTGCAGGACAATCGGTATTCAGCACATTGGGTAGTGACAGGGTTGCTTTCTACTTGATTCTACTTGCATGGATACGCTTCTGTTCTTTTGTTCTGGAAGTCGCTCTGGATAAGAGCGGTTAAATGAATGTTCTGTAATGTAATGACATGTCTTTGGCGACAGCTACCACAGACCCTTTCATTGCCAGTCTGCAAATAACTTCCCAATAGGGTTAAGAAAGGTAAAATATGAAGAAGCAGCGCTAAATTCTTCCACTCGGCCATGTTGTTTGCCAAATCCAGCCTTATCTATCCTACCGTTGATCCATTAATATTGTGCTGCTCCCTTCCCCCAGCCTCTCACATTGAAAGACCATGATTTCTGATATGGCCAAAGATGGTAGCATGTTCCTCATTGGGTACTTACATATACACCCTCTCTAATTCTGTTTGTCTCACCAAAGGACATTTGTGTAAAATGACCTGGCCTGCTGGTAAGATGATGAGTGTGGTGTGACTTCCTGTGAAATGACATTAAGATGATGACATTTTCTTCATTGGGCAGATAAATACTTATGGTTAATAGTATGTATTTAGATGATGAGACACTACCTTAATTTTCTCTCAGTTGTGTACACATATTTCATGACACAGTATCTCATGTTCTCAGGCCTATTAATACAATGCTCATGACAGTTTGTTGCCTCAGCAGAACCTCAAAAATCATATGCCAAATGGAACAGTATCAATAAAACCATGTTAACACCCCTCAAATTTAACACTATTATGACAAATACCGACAAATACCGTCTAACTACCGTCAGGATTTAGATGCAGATTGATAAAATCTTATTGTGGAGGACCTTCGTATATTTTAAATTGCAAAATTATTTGTTTTTGAATCTCAGGCCAATGGCATTATTTGGCAGCCCTGTGTCCATTGCTGCAGTCTCTTGCTGTAAATTGAAGAAATGCTTTATACCACCAGCAGAGGGCGTTTCAACTCTGCAGACAAATATACATGTGGGTCGATAACTCCCAGTTTCACATACATGTAAAATATATCTGTCCCTCATTTCAGTAGTGTGCTTCTCTGTACCCACTTACATTCTGTATTGCATACTGTGTCTGTATGGTGCTGTACAAAGACAGAAGACAGTGAAATGACTTGAATTGGGCTCCACTGGCTGACCAGCCTCCCTCATGCTCAACCCAACATCAAACATTGTTTGATGATATGTTTTACCAGTTTTGCAAGATTGTCACTACAAAGGTTTTGCCCTATTGGTAAAAGTCTCTTCTGCCTCTTCTACCCCTCTCTGATTTGGTTTCATTGTTCTTCAACAATGAGTGACTGATGTATGGTAGTATACTTGGCTTCCCTTGTCTAGTCAGGTTGCACAAGTTAAGGGTAGGGTTTGAGTAGTGTTATGCTCACACTCACTGGTCTGGGGAGTGTTGTTTAGCCTGGTCTGACACTGTTGCTCATTCAACTTAAATGGACACACTTCTGTTCTCTTGTGCTGGAAGTCACTCTGGGTAAGAGCATCTCCTAAATGAATGTAATGTGATGTAGTGTAATGCAGTGTAATGAAGAGTTAATCAATCTGAGTTTGTACAGGTGAAGTGTGAGTGCAGTCTGGAAATTTCAGAATGAAACCTGTGCTGTAAGCTTTCTCGTGCTGTGAGTGTAGAGCTGTTTGTGAGGTGTTCCACAAAAGAGTGAACTGGAATTGCAATAAGTGAACGCAAGTAAAATGTGCCTGGAGTGGTTTAGAGTTTTGACACATGAGCTTCAGCTTTTGTTCTTTGTCGAGAGCAGTTGAGAAAAAACTACAACTTCTTCCAGGTCTTTCTGCATCGGCAGTAAAGAGGTAGCGTGAACTTCATAGATGCAAAGCATATGATTCTGGAGACCCTTGTCATAGATCCACTGACTATAAATTCAGGTCAGTAGATACTGGCCATCAAATAACCTGCATATTGCAACACTTAATTTGCATTGGGATCCACTCAGTGATGTGTACAGTCAAGTACAGTGAAGAATCTTTGTTGTATGATATCTGAACTTGTTCATCCTGTATTATACATATTTAAAATGTAATTAATTTCAATAACTGATGGTTTAAATGTTGATGGTGTAATGTGTTTTTTTTTCAGCTGTATAAATGATTAAGGTGTAAAACTTGCAAGATGTGTAAGTATATAAGTAATAAGTAATATGTAGCCATATGTAATGCATTTATCAGAGAGACACTACTAAATGCATTAAACAGATTATATTAGATTACACGTCATGGAATAATGCTTGTGCCATTTAGCTAAAAGTATGAATAATTAGCATGAATTGTTTATTTCACATTATCTTTATCCTACATTCGTAATTATTCTCATATTTTAGCAGACACTGACACCATGTGGTCAATTGCAGTAAATGCATAGTTAGCCCATCACATGGTCTTGAACTGATGCATTTACCAGCTGTCAGTTGAAGTTGCCACATGGATCTGAATAATGGTTGGCAGTTCAGTTTTCAGATTATTCCGTATGCCTCCTGTCTTACCCATATATGTCTGAAAAACGACCTGCTGAGATATGAGTAGTTAAAACACCAAGTTAAATTCAGTTCAGAATATGGCTTTTGTATAATTTCACTTTCTTTGCGTATGACAGGCCTGCCAGGTTCAGTTGTAGACTCGCAACTGGTAAACAAAAGTAGCTTTTGTATAACTAGGACTTGCCTGTAAAGGATATCTCAAACAATACCTTCAGTTATGACAAACATATCCTGTGACAAATTCACCAGTTTTTCCTCAATGTGCATCTTCCCAACCATCATTAAAGATCTGGATATAATTTGGGCAGGATCAGGGTGTTTGGGTTGGTTTGTCTGATTGGGAGGCCAACCTCATGATGATTGCCTTTGTAAGATCTGCAAGAAGTCTGCAATGGGTCCCAGTGTATTTATGGCATGTCAGAAACTGCTTCAGAGTGAGACATCATAAGAGGTGACCTCCCCACTAGCAATTTCAATAGCTAACAGAAACTTAGGAGGAGTGTCAACTGGCAAGCTTATCATGTAAATGATGGTAACTGTGAAAAGAAATGTTTCAAATTTGAAATGTATGAACTAGTCCATGGAGGAGTCCCATTCTGATCGGTGACAGAAGCATCATCAAACCCTTCACATCATTTTAACCTGCAAAATATGAGAAGACAAATTGCTCAGGAACTTATTTAGCAAACAAGAGTATGTGTCACAGCATTCCATTAAACAGTTAAGATATGAAGGGAGCTGGACATTTGGGTGGCAGTGTAGCACAACGAGTAGTAAAAAAAAAAAAAAAAAAACTGTAACTGATGTAAGTTGCTCTGGATAAGAGTGTCTGCTAAATGCCAATAATGTAAAGCAATGTTTCTGGTTTTGTGCAGAATATGCATGGCTGTTTCATGACATTTATTAAGCAGACGGTCCCATCCATAGCAACTTGCACAACTTACATCTTCATATGCATCCATTTCACAGCTGGGCATTTACATAAGGTAGCTGGGTTAAACACCTTGCCCAAGGGTACAACAGCAGTGCCCTCCAGCAGGGACTTCAGCCAGCACCCTTTGTGTTACTAGCCTTACTACCAACTGCTATGTGAGACTACTGCTTCGACGTGTTCCCGACTGAGCCGCGCGAAAAAAAAAAAAAAAAAAAGTCTGTCAGTTATACACTTTCATTTGTTTGTGGGAAAGCACCTCAATTTATTGTAATTAGGTTTCCCCTTTGGTTAAGGTGATAGTTTAAATACCTAAAAATAAGGTCTGATAACCCATTTTTCAATTTCAGGCCTATCACGGTGGTAACAGGTGTTTTGTATGGTTGCTGTGTGTGAGATACGTTGTTGGCACTTCAAACCGCAGCCAGCGCGGACGCTATAACGGCCCATCGCTACCGTTTCAGGTATGATGTGCCAGGCAAAGACGTCCTACATCGAGACAGAGATCGAGTGGGGCGCCCGCTTCGAGCCGTGCATGACCATGGAGAAGGGTGCTTTCCGTGTGGACCTGCGGCGCTTTCACAGCACCTACGAGGTGCCGCTGTGCAGCGCTCGCCAGACGCAGCAGCTCCAGATGTTTTTGGACCTTGAACAGCGCGACCCGGGCACTCTCAGCAGCGAGTGGGGGGCTGCAGACGACTGCGAGGAAGGGGAGGATAGAGAGGTCCAGAAAACTCACGGCTTTGGTATTGATAAAATCCAGGAAGAACGGGTCTCGGAGTTGAATGAATGCTAGTTTAGCGACTGATTAAATGGGTAAGACGTTTGGTTTATTTAATGATACACATTTGCGGCTGTAAAGTCCCACAGCTGGCTTATTTGTGGTTTCTGAGCCGTAGAAATTAAATATAAGTTTAACATCTCTCACTGGCTACACAAAAACGTAATTTTATAAGTGTGGTTTTAAAATACATTCTGAGGTATTATAAAGTAAACATTGCCATGCAGCAAAATAAAAAAAAACGTACTTTTAAGGCAAGGCTTTTTGGCGTTTGCAGCTTTGTCCCATAAAAATAGAAGGTTATTACTTACGATGCACAAGTGAAATTACTTCTAAATGATCCGATGCGCTCCTTGTGAGATTTATAGTGAACGACTGGAAGCAGCTTCAAATAAAGTTTTATTTATTTAAAAGTGACGTGTTACAGCTAATTTAATCACAAGCACACTCAAAGCACTACAAATACAAGAAGGTTTTTCTATAAACCAATAGGTTAATATGCATGTACACTGATGCTGAAGGTAACACTGAGGTCATAGAAGGCTAAGTCGGACAAAAATCAGCAAACACTGTTTTATGAGCTCACATACATATATAAACATCATTAAGCTCAGTCAAATTCAGTGAGGAAGAGAGTTTCAGAAAAGCGTAATCAAAGCTTTGTCATTGGGACATTTTTCATGTGTTTAATCCACCACGTCTCCATTTGTCTGCGATTAAGATATACTTAGTGGAGGCATGCACCCCCAGGGAATATTGCCCCCCCCGCTAGTAATCAAGGTAAAAGTACAACTCTAAAGGATACAACAGCTGCGTTGAACCTGTCATCAGGTTTGAGAAAATTGTGTAGTTCTGCAAAGCTTTTGAAAAGACTATTTACCGTCTAGTTTTCTGAGTCATTCATAAAATTGAACGGCTACTTCAGCAACACACTAGTGGTGTAATAATGAACGCTCCACTAAAACATGGAACTGCAGCTAATTCGAGATTTGCTCAATGAAAGCATAACGTTTGAACATACCACGACCAAGCAATTCCTTAAATGCTCGGGGTGATGAGGTCAACCGCCTTTCGGACATTCGTGATCTAAGCTTTGCTGTTATCATTAGGGCCATTGCGTTCCCTGCGACTTGATTCTTGATTTAGATACACTGAAATACAGACGCCCAACAAAGCTGCTTTGCGTACAGTTGCGGTAACTTAATGATCTCAATTAGAGATTTAATTGATCGAATTTTATTGAGCAGTATCTCATCTTTTCATAGTCTGGCACAAGTGTTTCTAAATCCTGGTTTTGGTAGGCCTACGCACTGTGTACGTTGGTTTCGTTCCAACTGGATTCTGGACAGTTTTATAGTGCTGCTGATTCAATGCTCATACTGATTTGACAAATTTTGACAAGTTATTTCATACGCTTTAGCTTCTTAAATAGATGAATAATCAAAGTATTCAGGTTTATTAAAGGCAATTATTTCTCAATGGAGCCCAAATCACATGTGAGACTGCTGCATTAAATTGATTCAAGGGACTGATATCAACAAAAATATGCCTACCTGGTGTGCTGCACACATTTGTGTAAGCTTTTGTCTACTGCCATTTTCACCTCTCACTAAAACAGTTGTTTATGAAGTAATATAAGGGATTGTATCAAACTGCCATTGTTCTGTTTAAGCAAACAATTAATGTTTAATCACCTGAAATAACATGTTTAATCACAGCCAATTAAATAATTTAGTGATCATCTTTATCAATTAGAGACCCCTGCTGTATTTCAAACTGAGATTAAAAAAAATCACAGGAAACAAAAGGCCCAATATATTAATAATATCTAAATTAAATGTACCATACTATGGTCTGAAAGAAGAACTTTCAATGATTTGTTTAATACCCCTCAACAAACAGACATACAGTATATTGTATGCACTGAAAAGCTTTTTTTACTGCCCGACATCAAAGCAAATTTGTAAAGCTTTATAAAAGGCAAATGTTTAGAATGATATATATATCGTCACAAAATTGTCATTCACATTTAAGGCACAAAAATCACTCATGTGGTTCTATAATGCTGCTGTTTTTTTCTACATTCAAATCAGAGAAGCAGCTGTGTAGCTTTGTCTCCTCCTAGTGCTCATACAATGGTATTATTTTTAAGACTGATGTGCTACGCTTCTTGGTAATGACAGTCATTGACAGTCACTATGGTAAAGTATGATGGTTATGACGAACCCGTATCTGTCTGTGCTTATTTGTTAATGTCCCCATATGATTGTTGCCCAATTGGAGGAGATGTACAGGTAGTTAGTGTGAATTACCCGTGTTCTGATGTGACCAAACATCTTTGTGTTGCTGTAACCTTTGTGCATTCCTTCTTTGTCCCATCTTGATATCTGAGCTTGGCCTATGTGCAGCTATGCCAAAGGAATAACCAAATGACACTCAAAACTGCAGGTTTGCTAGCTGATCATCTGCTTAAAGATGGGTCGTGTCATTACTCAGTACTCACTCCCGGGTTGGGTAATGCAAAGGTATGTGTTGAAACGGTTCTGATGTCTCCTCGTCTGATTACATTGTATTTGCATTATTATTGTAATTTTTGTGGCAGACGCTCTTATCCAGAGCAACTTACAATAGGTTCCAATTTTACCCATTTATACAGCTGGGTACTCACTGAGGCAGTTTTGGGTTAAGTACCTTGCCCAAGGGTACAACGGCAGTGCCCCAGTAGGGAATCAAACCAACAACCTTTCGGATGCGAGCCCCGCTCCCTGCCACTACACCACACTGCCGCATGAGGGGTCTTTTCCCTCACGGGCTCAGCTGTGGGAGGTGTACAGGTAGGTGCTGTTGATGCTCCAGTCTGGGGGGAAGTCCTGGTGGGGGTGGGTCTTCAGGTGCTTCTGCATGGCGGCCAGGCTGTTGCAGTACTCCAGGCAGATGGTGCATTGGTAGGGAGCAGCGCCGCCGTGGGTGCGCAGGTGCTTAATCATGGCCGAGTAGTCCCGCGAGCGCTGGCCACAGAGACGGCACTCAAAGGGCTTTTCACCTTGGGGGGGGGTGGGGGGGGGGGGGGCAGAGGTCAGAGAGATAGATGGTGAGAAATGAACATAACACACAGCGTAGTAAGAATATGCCAACACACAGATGTGTGTAGACACAGTGAGACCACCCAGACACATTGAGGCCACACAAACACACAGTGTGATCACACAGAGACATGTAGACATGGGGGGGGGGGGACCACTGAGACAGACACAGACACGGTGAGACCACATAGACACGATTAGACACAATAAGATCTAACTGACGCACACAGAGACAGTGAAAGCACACTAACACATGGACCCAGGGAGCGGGCAGTACCGGTGTGCACCCTGTAATGGGTGTCCAGCTGGTGCTTCAGGCTGAATCTCTTCAGACAGCGCTGACACTGGTAGGGCTTCTCCCCGCTGTGGATCCGACGGTGAGAGCGTAGGGAGCTCTCGTCCCTGAAGCAGCGGTCGCAATACTCGCAGCCAAAGGACACCTCGCCTGACCCGGGGAGAGGGGTGCCAAAGGGGGAAGAAGCGTGTGAATCGTTGTGTCTGTCTGTCTGACTATCTATCTTTCTGTCTGTCTGTCTGTCTGTCATGTAGCCTAAAATATACATGCATTATTCTGTACAGGGGATGGCCTTATCTTGGCCAGCATAAAATACAATACTCTTTTTTTTCCACCCCTTCACACATTGAGTCTGTTCTCACCACCTCTATAACGGTCTGGTTTGGCTCTGCCACCAAACAAGACTGAAGCATACCATCAGGACTGCAGAAAATATCATCGATCATCGAGATCTTTTCCCTACCAGAACCAGGATGTTGGGCAGGCAAAATCATTGCTCACCCCTTGCTTCCTGGCCCCCACATATTAAAACTCCTTCCCTCTGGCAGGTGCTTCAGATCACTACCCACCAAAACAAGCCGACACTGGAATAGCCTATTCCCACATGCCATCACAGTCTTGAACTGTTAAACGGTGTCTCTGTTACCGCATGTTCACAGTGCAATATTTGTGTAACTATAGTTGTACATATCCATAGCCTGCGCTCATGTACACCTTAACTCATGTCATTGTGCAGTAGCTGTTCACATATACCGCATTCATTCCTTCCTTATTCCAAGTACGTGTCCTGCATTACTGTTTTTGTTGTTGTCACTTATTGACATTATGACATTATATGAAAGCACTGTGAGAGACACTGGAACCAGAGTCAAATTCCTTGCATGTGTAAAAGCATGCTGATTCTGATTATGATACCGTACATTCAGTCACACATCTGAATTCTAACTGGAACGACTGACAGAACATAGCCTGCAAGCAGCCATTCCTCATCTGGGATGTAGATGTTAGCCCGAGTCTGTATTACATGGTGAGGACATCATTTGCCGTACCCAGTCTTAGTGCCCTAATTGAAGGGACAGCTGTCTTTTGTGGATTTATTTGGGAGTTACCAACCTGTGTGCAGTCTCTGATGCCAGAGCAGGGCAGTGTTATTTATTTGGGAGTTACCAACCTGTGTGCAGTCTCTGATGCCAGAGCAGGGCAGTGTTAATTATTTGGGAGTTACCAACCTGTGTGCAGTCTCTGATGCCGGCGCAGGGCAGTGTTGCTGGCAAAGGACCGGTTGCAGATCGGGCAGAGGTGACCCCACCTCCGAGCATGCTGGGACAGGGCTCCCCTTCGGGCTCCCTGGCTTTTGCCACAGAAAGGACAAAAGAGGGGTTCCAAGGGGACTGCAGAGAGTAGATGAGAGGGATTACTACAAATCTATATCGTTCTACTGACCACAGGATAAGGATACCTTACACCTGGAAAGCTAGAAATATCAGTATTTTCTATTTTTGTCCAAACCCTTGGTTATTCAGTTATTTGTGGTAAATTGATCCATTTGACCTCATGATCAAGGAATCCAGTGGCTGCAAATTTTGAAAGACCTAGTAAATCTATGGTATTGGGTGGCAGTGTGGCATACTGGTAAGGAGCAGGGTTTGTAACGGAAAGGCTGCTGGTTCGATTCCCCACTGGGGCACTCCTGCTGTATCCTTGGGCGAGGTACTTAACCCACAATTGCCTCAGTAAATATCCAGCTGTATAAATGGATTACAAAGATTGTAACCTATGTAAGTCACTCTAGATAAAAGTGTCTGCTAAATAACAATAACATACTGTAATAGAAACATCAGTATTTTCTAATTCTGTCCAAATCCCAGTTATTTGTGATAAATGAATCCATCTGACCTTGTCTTCAAGGAATCCAATGGCTGCAAATTTTGAAATACCTAGTAAATCTGCAGGATAGTGACACTTCATGTAGAGGGTTACAGAGAGCATATTAAAACCACAATGTGAAAAAGGCAAAGATCCAAAACTGAGCAAACTGGGAAAACTGACTCTTTCTGTGGGAGCAGCTCATTTATTTTAGCACTCATTTAGCACTCATTTATTTTATCACTTTTTCAACATCTAACAGACAGACAGAATGCTCATCACATCTTTTCCGTTCTCTCTGGGCCAATATTTTTGCCATGACACACAGGTCTGACCACCGACATAGTTACCACTATGTTTACACATTTATGTGGCTGTTGACCAAAGACTGCCTTAAGCCTATCTATAACCATGTACACATTCATTTTAGTGCTTTCACATACATATTTACACCTATCAGTAGACACGATGAAGGGCCCTTGCAGTGCTGACCATTAATAACATCAAAGAATGATGTGAAAGTGTGTCTGCTATGCAGAGAGAGTTTGAGAGCGCGCAAAGTCCTGTCCTGTCAGAGTGAGCACATTGCATTACATTATTGGCATTTAGCAGATGCTCTTATCCAGAATGAACTACATTGGTTACAACTTTACATATTACCCATTTATACAGCTGAATATTTTACTGAGGCAGCTCTGGGTTAAGTACCCAAGGGTGTAGCAACAGTGCCTGGGTAGGGAATTGAACCAGCAACCTTAAGTTACAAGCCCTGCTCCTTACCACTGCGTCACACTGTGAAGTGTGCATGTGATAGGTAATGGACTATCAGTATGTGCTTAGAGAAAAACCATTAACGAATACCATTATGGTGTAAGGGTCTGACTTAACTTTGACAAACAATTTTTATAACTCTTATAATACAGACTAATTAAAGGCAGGCTTCACAGAGAACGGTTTTGCCAGGGATTGCTAAAGCTGCTGTATTAAATCCTTTTTTGTGGCTTTATTTGGGTGGGTTTTATTTCTGTATCTGTCTCCTCACCGCTGGCAGCCATCAGCCACCCACAGTCCTTAACTGTACAGTAATCCACTGTGCAGAACAAAGGGCCTGTCAGATGGGCATGCTACTGAAACCAATCAGATAAATAGCTACAGAAAGGATGCGGTTTGTTTTGTCTGTTTGTGTTTGCCTTTCACCCACAAAACCTGCCGTTCAAAGGATGTCTGTTGATTTGGGTTTTGATTTTGGGCCAAGGCTGTGCTTCGCGCTCGAAATAAGAAGGTACGAGCACGGCTGAGCCCGAGCCCGCAACAGCCATTTTTTTTTTTATCCAATTTCTGGGTTCCTGCAAGTGCACCCTCTGCAGGGCAGTCTCTTGTGAGGCCATTACACCAATCAGGGACAAGCTCGCTGGAAATAACACCTGCTTCTGAGCTCCAGTCCAGCTACGGTCTTATTTACTTTGGCTCAGAATTGATTCTCTTTCTGCTCCAGATGTCAACCTTGCTACTGTTTGAAAAACATGTCTAATCCCTCCAAATTAACTGGACCGTAGCCCTACAAAACTAGAGTTTAGTAGGTTAAAAGCTAAAACCCTCTCAAATATAGTCTTGCACCACTTATTACTGTACACTTTCTTGCACAAAATCTCCTGAAGTGCTGGCACGGATGCAACAGAATTATACTGTATCTGATGCATCCAAAATGTTCTGCTCACGCTAGTCCCCAGAAAGCAATTCAAAGTGTTGCTGAATACAGGTGTGCGTCTGTATGTGTAGTGAGTACTTAGTTGAACTGCCTATCTTTGCTGTTATATCTGTTAATTACATGTGCAAATTTAAGAACTACTTAAACCGTTTGAATGCAGCGATAGCTAAATGAGCTGACAGTTGTTTTTTTTTTTTAATCAGTACCCAGGGGTTAAGCTCTGCTCTGATTTTTATTCACAGTGGTGTGTCCTTTCAATGGGATACTGTTGCTGGCCATTTTTTTTCCCTTCATTGTTCCAACAGTGTTAAAAATGGTCCATTTCCTCCAGAAAAAGTGCCCACACGTTGCTGCTCTGCTTCATCAAAGCGCCTCGGCGTGGAGTTGCAACACCGCGCGACTTTACGCAGGCGCTTGTCGACTCTTTTTGGACTTTCGGTGGCTTGATGCTTTTCAACAACGGCGCTGAAGTCAGAGCGCGGAGCCTGCAGAGAGCTCACAGGATGCTGAGCGGGGAGGAAGCGCACGACCACAACAATAGGGGCCCTCGCTCATTGCTTTACGCGCTCACTGACAGACCGACTTTAACCCTCGCACTGCCGAACATTGGTTAAACCTCATAAGCCTGGCACTTCCACTCCAAAGTCTGCGTTCTGAGGTCTGGACCCCCCCATGTGATCTGCCAGTTACTATTCAGAGCCCTGCATGCTGTTGCACCATGTAAAGTCCCTCGTGGTGCTTACGCATGGACCCACGGCCTCACGATTATGTCCTCGGTGCCTTAACAGTAATGCATGAGGTGTTAAGGAAAGTGCACTTCGAGCACTCCTTCTCTTTTTTCGAAATTAGATATGCTGCGTTGCATATTGATATTGGCTGAGTGTGCGATTGACATGGCACGTCTCGCTTTGCATGTTGAATCCGGTGGAGATAAACATCTTCCTGTCAGATACAGTACCTGCTGCCATCTGTCTCGCTATGCCCAGAGAGCTTTAACCCCGGTATGCATGTACTGTAACGTGTGAGCGGAATTGAAGCAGAAATAAAAAAAAAAAAAATACATACGAACAGTAAGCTTTATTTCCCCTCTGGCAGAGCACCAAAACCACTAGTGCGTTCCAGAACATACTGTTCGTTCCGCCTAGTAACCACACTAATGCTCATAACCTACCAATCTCTCTCTCTCTTGCATGCTCTCTGCACCCTTTGCTTTACCGAAGATTCATCAGGGGTCAAAGGGTGCGCTGTGCGCTACTTTAAAATCAGCACAGTAAAGAGCTGTCCAAGTCATCTCATAATTTAGCTACCTATAAATGCAGTAATCAAACGAATCAAATGGTTATCCAGCAAGGATGTCTAAATAAGCATCACCCATCAGCAACTAATTCCTTTCAAAGTGATTGACTGAAATGTTGTAGCATTACATTTGTGAGACTTCACATCACAAGTCATTATCATTAATATGGAAAAAAATTCCAGCTGAAGTGAGCTCATATAAATTGATTTCTTTTCATCATTATACTGTTATGATTCAGTTTTTTCTTTCATGTGGAATAGACAAGGGTTACACTATCATATTTAATTCAATCTGAGATACAGTAAGATAAAATGAATCACCTGCTGAAGGGTAATTCTGAATTAAAGTTGGCAGGCATGTTAAGCGCTGGAAACAGCTTCAAGGACATTTTTTCAGTTTAAAGGTCGGTTCTCTGCCTCCCTAATTTGTTGCTGCTGTTAGTTGTTGGGGGGGGTGGGGTGGGGGGGCTGGGGGGGTGATTGACAGAATTTTGTCACATTACGTGAGGGAATGATGGCGTGCATTTGCAGTCTTCGGTTGTCCAGGAACTCCTTGTGGCAATGCAGGCAGCGGAAGATCCGGTCTGCGCTTCCTTGTAGCTTCCTGCCCAACAAGAAGGAGCGACAGTGAGCATTTGTATACCCTGACAGATCACCGCAGAGATGAGCAGTGGTCTCGCTAAAAGTTCCAGGTACATGTACATAAAATGTCATACATGTCATAAAATGGTGTGCATTTTAGGCAGTATTTTACAAATAGCAGTGCTAATGACAACAGAGATGTTGTCATTGTTGCTACGAACCAAAGAATAAAGCTGTCTTTAAAATATCCTTTGTGCAATGTGTGACCATGTGGTTTGGCTGTCTGCATATGTGTTTCTCAGAAAAAAAAAAAAAAAAGGTCTGCTGCAAAAGAGATAGTGTGAAAACAACTAAGTGTGCCTCATGTATACATAACAAAGCACAACTCAGGTCTAAACACCACCCCCCTCCACCTACACACACACACACACACACACACACACACACATACACTCCCTGACCACTGCACACAAGTATTACTCTTTTAATAGCCTCCTGTTAGTGTCAAAACACATGGCTAATAATGGTCTCATTAAAAAAAAACAAAATGTCTGTTGCTCTATTTCTGTGCCACAGTAGAAGAAAGAACTTACAGGGTCAGTGTTTCCTATTTGAAATAGTATGTTGTGTGAATTTGGTAACTCTGCATGTATGGTTTATCATGTCTTCAGTTCGAGAGTGTCTGTGTGTATCATCTGCTATGTGGTCAGCATGTTGTTCGTGAGCTGTAGTCTGTACAAATTATTTGATAACTTTGCCATACAGTCAGCATACTGTTTGTGGACTCATTCACTGGGTATCCCTATAATCTGTGAAAGATCAATGATCTGGGAGCAGATTCTTGTGCATCCTGTCTGAGGAATACTCCATAAGGAACTTCCATCACTGATATCTGTGCGTGTTTTCTTCAAGAAAATGAACTAGTTGTTTTTGAAACAGATTTTTGATCAAAATTCAGCAAAACTGGCTCTACATTTAAACCTAAATTTGCATCTATAAAAACATCCTATTTAATCCTCACATTAATAATGCATTATAATTTACCACATGGACTTTAAAACGAACAGATACTGAATAAGTCATCTTAAGAATCTTCATGAGCACTTATATATCAGTAGACAGCTATGCCTTCTAGACATTTGACCATGTTTCACCATCTCAGAGAAAAAAAAATAAGAGTGACAATTAGCTGTGGGTGGGATTATTACTCAGATGGAGAAGTAGTTGTTTAAACTAAATCTGCACTAATAAAGAGACACAGCACTGTTGACACCTATCGGTAGTGTTCCCGAAGGACTGCCGCGCCAAATTTCTTGCTGTTCATAAACCACTGGCATACTAACACAAAAAATGGGCAAACACAGATTGGGTTGCTGAAAAAATGGCTGAATCATTTGGACAAAGACCCCAGTCATAAAGAAAGCAGGAAGATGTCTTTCCAGGATGCTGAGAATATTGCACTTTGATTTGACCAGCGTTGTTGTATTGTTCCAGGGTTTGTAGGATAATGACAAAAGGATTTAATTGTGAATGCATGTGAACTCTCTGCTTCCAATAATGTTCTTTTTTTTATTTTTTTTTATTTCTGTCGGTCCTGAATTTTCATCCATCACAATGAACAAAAGAAAAAAAAAAATCAACATGTATCTGAGAGCTCCCTTTGTGTGGGCCACAGGAAGTCAGCAGAGCTGCTCTCTGACTCTCCTTCCCCCTCATACGACACACAGAGATACAGATCTACAGCAGGACTGGGGGAGAAAGAGAAAGAAAGAGAGCGACACAGAAGATTCTGAGACCTGATTCTCTCGGGCCGCGGGTATCTCAGTCTGCTAAGCTTGAAGAAGCTTGCAGATGGCTCTGAGGTCTACCGCAAATTCCAGGTCTGTTTTTAAAACGAGCCTCAGCTGGGCCCTTGGCTCTGGTCTCAGATTCTGCCGAGTGTTGGTTCAGGTAGCATTCGGCCAGCAGAACAAGATAAGCAGACAAAGCAGGAGAGGGGGGAAAATTTGATCATCGGAATTGTGCGTCTTATGTCATGAGGTTGTAGGGAGTGGGGGATCAGGCAGTGTCTAAGAATGAGAGCGAAACGGCTTGTACAGATCAGTGGGTGGACCTGTGTGCCTTTCATGTGCCTAGCTGCAAGGGAGGGGAGAAATAGAGGGGGATCCCCCTGCAGTGCTACAGGTTAACTTTTAAAATAGCTCCCCGTTAATCGAAGCGTTCCTCCTCTACCTGTTCGCTGCATGTTGTTTTTATTAATCTTTTCTTTTTATGAATCATTTATTCAAATCCTCTACAAGTATTGATGATTAATAATTTGGTCAGGGGCATATCCACAGGATACAGCAAAATGGCATATAAAACTGACAAATAAAATTTAAAATGGTCTTTGTGCCAAAGCCACTGTGAATGATAACATATCTAATGCAATGAGACTGTCTGATCAAGATTTTGATCAGCTAATCAAACCATACTCACAGTATACATCCTAGTGAGTAGTAGCTATGGTTTGGTACTTTTGCAATACCCCTGTAAAATGTTACAAAAAAAATCTTCTTCAGATGTATGTCAGTAAACATATATCAGATCCATAAATGCAGTTATTTAATTAATTAATTAAGAGCAATTGATGAATGAATGTTAGAGGACAAATACAGAGAACACAGGTAGAATGTAGAGCAGCCTTCTCCAACCTTTCCATTACTAATTCATTCAGGATGAGTGGGGAAATATCGACAGGGGAAACTTAACATGGGAAAGTACAGGAGGAGGAAAAGACTCTCGCTCTCTCACACACAGACGCACACACCTGTGAGTCAGTTAGCTGTGTGGCATGTAGGCAAATGAGGGGGATTCTGAATTCTGCTGTAACAGGGAATATGACCCAAGCGGGGCCAAAAGCAGAAGAAATCTGCTCATTTTACAACCGAGAAGTGGAATTAAGCAAATCCTGGTTGACATCTTCTTCCACCAGGACACCGTCTTACCTCTCCTCTTCCTCTGGCACATTGCCGATCAGTGTTGCGTCGAACGAGGCCTTCTTCCCCAGAGGGTCTTGCTTGATGGTTACGCCCAGCTTCTGCGCCGCTGGAAGGAGGCCGTGGTGCAAGGGGTGGAATAGACCCGCGTATCCCAGGATGGAGTCGTGGACTTGTGTCATGGATGGAGAGGGGTACAGGGAGCACACAGGGGCGGAGTAGGGTATGGAGTAAGCCAGCAGGGGGCGGGAAGATTGGAAGGAGCGGATGGCCATGAAGTCGGTGCTGGTGTGGGCCATTCCCTGCGGGGTGACCGAGCTCCACCCGAGTTTGGAGGGCACCGAGGTGGCGGCGCTGGCAATCACGCTGACGCGGGGGGGTGCCGGGGCCGCCTGTGGTGGAACATCATCTGGCTTCGTTTTTTTTTCACCGCCAGGGGACGTGCACGGAGATGCCTCCACAACCTCGACGTCGGAGTGCTCCTCCAGGGACGCGACTCTCGGGGACCCCTCCGAGGACGGTGCCTCCCCTCCTGCGCTGGCCACTCCCGGGGCTTCCGGGACCTGGCCGGCGCCTGTTACCATCTTTAGCTGCTCGAGACACTGCTCCTCCAGCGGCCGCATCTCCAGAAGCTCAGCTGCCCTCAGGAGCTCCCGGAGGTCTCCGGCACAGACCTCCAGGGTCTCCCTGTAGGCGTAGTCAAGGATCTGCTGGAAGGTGCGGGGGGAGAGGTTGCTGATGGTGCACTGACGACGCGGCCCGTCCTCTGCATCCCTCAGCTGCTGCTCCAGCTTCTTGCTGGCGCATGCCAGCACCACGCCGTGGGCCTGGAAGGCCTGGCCATCCACCACCACCACAGTGTCGCACAGCACGCCCGACTGCCGCAGCTTGTCGGCATGGCGAAGGAGGTGAGGGTACTGGCGATTGTGGAGCTGGACCATCATCGTAGAGTGCGAGAAGGGGAGGAGAGCTGGAGAGAGAGAGGGAGAGATGATGAGGGCGGGGTCTAAAGGCCAAGAAAGAGGTCTCCATCCAACCTGACAGAGACAGACACAGAGACAGAGACATGGGACTGGTTAGTGAGAAATCTATGTTCCATATGTTTAAGTGCAAATTCACAAGTTTGCACTTAAATGTATGATGATGACTGCTTTGTGCTGCTTGTACAAAGTTCACCACAGTTCACAGTTCACAGTTCACCACAGCAGGAACAATGTAATAAACTCACAAAGCCTTTTTCTGACAATTTATGTCAGTTTTTTTTTTAATAAACCAACTCACATTTTTTAGAATGGCAAATTTCATAGGACTCACAATCACCTCAGGTGGCTAAAGGTATTTGCTTTGAGAGCAAGCTGAGCTCTAAGGCTTGGGTTTGATCCCAGCCATGTCATCCGCTGATGATGACTGGTCGTCCATGTTGGTGGACCAAACTGGTTTCGTTCTGCTGGAGATAGGGGTGGGTGAACTGATAGGCGTTGCTCATCTCACCGCCATCAGGCACCTTGTGACTCATCGGGCGCCTGCAGGTTGTTCAGATAATGTCAGCAAAGCTGTGCACCAACCTCCAATAGCTACTTATCATCACACTGGTGTACGAGCCTATCGGAGGACTGCATTTGCTAAACCTTGTGCTCCCGCATGAGCACAAAGGTCATCAGGGAGGGGGATGATATCAGCCAGTTGGCAATTTCAAAATGAGGGGTGCATAGAAAAGAGGGGAGCATGTGGGGAAAAATAATTTAAAATGAGTAAAATTCAGCTTCTTTTTAATTTTTTCTTCTTTTCTTCATTTCCTCTACTTTGCCTTGTCTAGTCATGCTAAAGCTTTCATTTGATATTTGATTGACCCAGGTAAACCACATGATGTTTTAATCATTGCCATTAATGTACATAAGCTCCAGTAGACTTACCTCACCAAAGGTAAGCGTGACTGCACTTTAACTTTCACGATGTCTGCAAATAATGCCTTCATCTGTGCATGTGTTCAGCTATAACAATACTTTTTTTCCCCATTTTTACAGTTTTGAGAATCCTTTGAAAACATTCTCAGCTAAGCGATCTAAGCTCATTTAACTGCTTTGCTATCATGTCAGAATAGGCTTTTTTGGGTTGTTGCGTAAATATTGTTTTAAAGCAGAGGGACTACATTCTTGATATGATGTTGTCTGGTGCTGTATGATATATGTGATTGTTCTACCTGCAACAAACCGAAGCTCATTATTATTCTTTCTATTTTCTTAATGTAAAAATGTAAAGACTTCTTTGTCTAATCCCACCCAATATATGCAGAGGTTTTAATCAAATCAGGGGATTAATTTGATTTCATTCAAATTAGAAGGTTAAAAAATGGTTAGAATGAAAAGGCCTAATTAGGAATGTGCTAAAGACATGAAATTATTGACATTTTAAATTAGTGGGTAAATCACTGTTTTCTTGCAACAGAAGAGGGGTATTATCTTAAAAATTGAAACAACAATCTGCAATGACAACAGAACTGTAATTAAAGATTTTTTTTTTTTTTTTAAATGTTGATTATTAAGATTCATTGGAAAATGTTATTCTGGAACAGAGAGAGCATTTACAGAGAAGCCACAACAGACCACGTACAGTACCTCTTAAATGCACAAAGTTCTGCTTCCTCATTCAACCATTTTAACCATACCCATACAGTAGAAGTCTTTCATCTTTAGCCAGACCTCTCTAGCTGTGAATAGTACTAGAAATGATTAAATAATCCACAATACTCTCTATAATAGAAGTACGTGCAACTCAGTTCTCTTATATGTCTCTTATATGTCTCTTATATTACCTATTGATCCATTCAAGATTTTAGCTTTCATATTAAGTATAGAATTGCCATTTTTTAACTGAATCGTATGCCTGTTATCAGGGTTCTCTGCAGTGGAAACACTTCCGCTCAAAGATCACTACTAAGAGGAAAATCATGGTGAAAGTACACCTAGAGTTGAGAGAATTAAGATCCGATTTGAATATCCCCACACCAGAAGTTCATACTGTACCCACTCTGTTTTTCCAAAACTGTTTCCATTTCAATATTTTTGAAGTTATGTGGTGAGAAAGACGTTGATGGGGCTGTGATAATATCAGCTTTCTTATCTTGATGATAGATAGTCGTTAAGTGGAAATTAAGGTGGCTGGAATGGAAAGACTGAACTGATTTTTAATCTTCTGCTGATTTATAAGATTATTTTAATCATCGAAAAAAGTAGTGTAGTTTCTGGCAATCCAACCTGTAGCAGAAGAAAAATTTAAGGAAAATATAAAAATCACAAAATTGTTCACACCAGAAGAACATGAACCTTGTTTTCTGAACTTTGTTTTCATGCAATCAGAGACCTTGCACAGTAAAACACTATTTTTTTGAGAGGCAGCATATCTTTTTCAGAATTCAACAGCTGCAAGTGAACAACCAATACGATTTTAGGTGGTGATCGATTCTGAGTTTATTGTCTACTGTGAAAGCAGTCAACCCATCTTCAGTCTGCTTTCTTCTTAAACATCAGTGAAGATATTAAAGTTTTTTTGTCTCACATGATACGTTTAATTTAATTTCTGTAACTGCTAAACTCACAAATTTGTGTAAGAGTACTGGTCACCTCAATGCATTTTGTTAGTCATGAATTTAAAAATGCTTTGCTTTTGGTGTTTTTTTTTTTTTTTGGCAAAATAAATAAATAAATAAATAAATAAAGACAACGGTCAATGGTTTAAATTCTTCTTCCATTTCTCAGTCACTGACTGTCAATACTGTACATGGTACAAAATATACCACCTTGACTTTGACTGGTGTAATGGATTCTATAAGTACAGTAACAGACAAAACCTACTATTGATAGAATTTTTTTATGCTCTGTTTTAAAACCATTTCAGAGGATTGCACTTGTCAGGGCTGCATGTGGAAACAGAGTTTTGTGTCAGCTCTGAAATTCTGGTTACGGGTACAAAAACACTAAAGCCACAAACCTCTTCAAAATACGAAACCATGACTAATGGCAAGACTACACATATGGATTGCAAACGGATTGGCAGGTTTTTTGATCAACAAAAACAGCAGCACATCTGATGTATGAAAATGAATTATTATTTAAGATACACACAGATGGTGTATACAGTTTTCCTGGCTATGAATGTGTGTAATTAGAGTGAGGGAGGCTGGCATAATGAAAAGGTCATGAAATGTGCACGAGACACAGTTCTAAGCGCATACGCGCAGGGCAATCTGCTGCAGTCCTTGGCCTTTCTAACACAGGTAATGAATAAAATGGCGGAAGACAGTGAACACGCTGCAACTGTATGAAGAAACAGGATCATTATGTGTGGAGCAGAGGAATCATGTGAATAAATCATGATGAGAGACAATGGGCACAGAAATGATTATCTTAGCAGATGCCGGCAATAACACGTTACATTACATGATTGTCATTTTGCAGATACTCTTATGCAGAGACACTTACAATTTTTATATGTTACCCATCTATACAGCTGAATATTTTCAAAGGCAATTGTGGGTTAAGTACACTATATGGACAAAAGTATTTGGCCACACCTGTTTTTCAGGGTTTGGGCCCCTTATCTCCAGTGAAGGGCAATCAATCAAAACCAAGACATTTTGGACAATGCTATGCTTCCAACTTTGTGGCAACAGTTTGGGGAAGGCCCTTTTCTATTCCAACATGACTGTGCCCCAGTGCACAAAGCAAGGACTATAAAGACATGGTTTGATGAGTTTGGTGTGGAAGAACTTGACTGGCCCGCACAGAGCCCTGACCTCAACCCCATCGAGCACCTTTGGGATGAACTGGAACGGAGATTGCGAGCCAGGCCTTCTCGTCCAACATCAGTGCCTGACCTCATAAATGCTCTACAGAATGAATGGGCACAAATTCCTACAGAAACACTCCAAAATTTTGTGGAAAGCCTTCCAAGAGGAGTGAAAGCTGTTATAGCTGCAAAAGGGGGACCAACTCCATATTAAAGTATATGTATTTGAATACAATGTTATTACAGTCCCGGTTGGTGTAATGGTCAGGTGTTTGAATACTTTTGTCCATATAGTGTATCTTGCCCAAGGGTAAGGGTAATCAAACCAGCAACCTTTTAGTTACAAGCCCTGCTCCTTACCACTACACCACACTGCCACCCTTTAACATGTCCTTTAACATAACATAGTCAGCATACAGGATATATGATTCGACTATTGTGCTCATGAATAAATAAATAAATAATGACACGCTGAATTTAAATTGTGCATTTCCAGGATGGCAAGGTGCTTCACAGTGAAGGAGAGGGCGGTGACTTACCTCAACCACCACCAAGTGGGATACTGCTTATGCCCTATCCAACCGGTACTGTTCCACTGAATTTTAAGGAGTACAAATGGACTACGATCAGTTAGGGCATTTAACGGGAACTGTGCCAAGACACTGCATCTGCTGGGAACCTCACGTAACATAACTGGGAGCTTAGAGTACAGATGCGCTTCAGTTGGCGAATGTGAATTTGATTATAGTGAGATTGTGACTAAAACCAGAAGTCTGATATAAAACCCATGGTCCTCCCTCACAGCGCGCGGTGCAGACGAGAACGCAGAATTCATCGCTGACGTACGTTAACTCCTCCTCAAACTGACGAGGAAGGTAGATTCGATGGAAAGCAGAAACACTGAAATGACGATATTTGTTGTCGTGATTACTGGAACTGAGGCTCATACATTCACGCATTCAGACAAACACACACACACACACACTCTGAGCAGAGGAGAATTTCAGATGGTTTCGCTCTCATAACCCAATGCAAGATGCACTGTAGTGAGACAAGGCACTCATGGTTATTTCCGTAAATGCAGCCTCCCCCACCCAAGATAATGGCGGATAGGTACAGTTCTTGCAGCTGATTAAAGGAAAGCACTATCTAGTCTGTACAGCGCAGTAATTGCCAGTATTTGCATTCATGCATCTGTGATATCTCATGTGCGACTGGTACATCCTCTTGCAGGCCTGGTGGCCCATTAGACTGGTGTTTCGGGTGTATGTTTGAAATTTTACTCTGCTCTTTTACCATTACTCTGGTAACACTACACCTTATCTGATCCTTTTTTTTTAATGAAGCTAAAATTAGCAGCATTTTGTGTATGCCACAGATTGACGTCCAAGTTGTAGCACTAACTTAGTGGAGTATGTGTGTACTTTTCCACTGATTCTATCACAAATTTATTGGAAAAAAGTATGATATAATGATGTCTGGAATTCAAGGCTTTTCCACTAAGTAGGATATCAACCCACAAATTCTATTAAGAGCAGCATGTGAAAATGAGTTAATTAGCATCAGAAATGCACTTTGTGAAGCGCTTCATGGATCTTTAATGACAGCAGAGTCTGTCTTGTTGAGGTTTTTGATTGAGGATTGGGTCATCTGTACTATCCCAGTGAATGCTGCAACTGTGATGACCTGCTCTGTGATGACCTGTGAAACCCAAAAATGTACACATAGACCAAAACTTCATCACGATGTTGAAAACCAAAAATCCCTGACCCTAAACCCATAATACTGCTGCAGAGTTTTGCACACCATGTAAGTCACTTTCACTGATATTCTGTCATTCCTCTTTGTCAACCTGTCTGTCTCGTATAGCTCCTGTGTGTGTCCTAGTCTCACCACTCAGAGCTTTTTTAGTTGCATTTGGTTTAAAGAAAACAGTGAAAAGAAATCTCTACAGTGCCACTTGCAGGTTTAGTAAACCAAATACACACTACTATCACTCTAATGTCAGTGACTGTGAAAAACAGACAATTAAAAAAAAAGATGTGTAGGTAACAAGTCTGATTTGTGTGAAAATCTGATTCACAGTTGTTGTTTTTTTTTTAGTGCTACATAATAAAAATCTGTAACAAAACCCACACATGTGAGTTGAGTAACACAACCAATCATGCATGCATGTGTGATAGGCAGGTGAAAGCATGGTATCTGTACAATAATATGTGGACCCTGTGGGGAGAATAGAAACATGCTTAAACTCATTAGTGCTCTACTGTTCGACAGTGTGAACAAAGAAACTGGGCAGCACGCACTGAGCATGACTTCTCACAACGTATTTTCTTTGCAAGATAAATTTCCAACTCTGCGAAGGATTGTCGAATTTTTCTGCTCAGTAAATTATTGGAATATTGTTTATGCTCATACCACCAATTCATATTCACCAAGATGAATTATGCACTCTGGAAACTATGCAACTAAGTGTTTTTCTAATGTGCAAAGATGGTTTCTTTTGCTACAAAAACCCACAAGGTATATATGCAGGTATAGCCTTTTAATGAATGAACGGAGGACCAATCACAGTACAGCAACAGTGGACACACTGCAAGGAAAGTGGGCATACCAAAGGTTGACTTCTGCTCTCTGCATATCCAACACTTTATTTACAGATAGCATTCTATTGCTATTGTACATTTTGACTGTGCCATGCATTTTTATAACGTGGCACGCAAATTAATTTTTACGCAGATCAATGTGATGCACCGGGCATTGCACCATAGACTGCTCTATGAATTTATGATAGTTACAGCTACCACTATTTGCAATAACTGAAATATTCAGTTTTGTTCCCATTCTCGCATCAGTCTCAGTCTCACGCTTGTGTGCTACTGGGGCAGCTGTGTGGCTGTGTGGTAAGAAGCAGGACTAATTATGAAAAGGCTGGAAATCTGATTCCCCTGTTCGGTACTGCTGTTCTACACTTGGGCAAGGTGCTTACCCCGCATCGTCTCAGTAAATTTTCAGCTGTAAACATAAACAAAACATGAACAAAAGAAAATCCTACCCATGTAAGCGGGTAGGATTTTCTTTTGTTCATAGCTTAAGCATGTTAAAGTTTTTTTTTTTTTTTTTCACCATTAGCAGTTTCTGGAAAATCAATCCAGTTTTTAATTTGGAATTTGTATGGTCTTTTTGGTGCATAAGTATTACTACGTATGTGCATATGTAGGGCTATACTTTACTGTACTTTGTGTTTCACATGTATGTATCTTAAACATAACAATCGCTGTCAAATAGTTTGTCATGCATAATCATTTTCAAATTTCATTATTGGTCAACACCCTTCTGTCAAGCTCATATCAATTATTTTAATGGGTATGTTGTATCATTAAACGGCATCTTGCTCAATTATGCCAATTATCATATAATTACAGATCCGGATCGGGATTTTCCGTTCTCGGCCGATAACATACATGGTCAGAAAGAATGTTTGCGTTTGAATTGTTTGTGTCTTTTGACTTAGATGCTCTGAACCATAACTGACAGTGCTTTGCTATCGATTGCTGTTATTCCTGAAATATGGTAAGTGAGACATAAAATAATTATTGGACATAGTGTTTTAAGTGCTGTATAACGGAATGCACACATTTTTCATTTCCTGTATTACCAGAATATAGGAGGTATGTTTTGAATGATTACAAAAAAAGGTCTGTGCAGCTGAAACATCTGGCATCATTTGAACCAAAAAACAGTGATTCATGCGAGAAGCATTGTGCAAAATTTGTTTGCAGTATTTTTTCACATATGCAAATATTATCTTCTTCGATAGACCCCCCCCCCCCCCCCCCAACAAAAAAAAACTTCAAGTAAATGTGCATTTAAAAGATAAATATCGAGAAATTATTCTCGGAAGAGCTTGATCCCATGATGCCATTTAAAAATATTACACAGATCAATAACCGTCTTATTACGAGGAACAGAAAGTTTCATGTTAGGAGAGCATAAGCATCCATACAGAGTAGCTTTTACATTCAAACACATTTATCATTTTCCTAGGTGTCCACTAGCAGCAATTAAAAAATCTCTCCCTCCCTCTCTCTCTCTCTCCCTTTCGCTACTGTATCTTTCTATATCACTATATGTATGGCATTTTAGTTGCATTGGAGAGGTTGAGAAATTGGAACCCACACTGTCAATGCAGAAATTACTTTAACAAATACTGTTTTGACTTTTGTTCCATCAAAGGTGAGACAGCATTTACTCTTAATTACATATGCTAATTTTAGTGTTTCAACATCAGTAGGATCAGACATATGTGATCTCTCCATTGGCATCTTACAAAGACATAACAAAGTCTGAATACACTCACATCTTCCAAATATGTACAGGTGATGTTCTACATTTAATGCATTGATTGTTTACTTTTTTGAATTTTGAATTTTACTTGCCAAGCAGCAAAAATATTAAAATCTGTCTCACTCTGTGCAAAACAATCCTTGACTCTCTAGTTCCTTGTTTAAACATATAGTGTACAGCCTCAGGTCTGTGTTTAAGCTCAGACACAGAGTTAGCATGAATTGTGTTTAAACTACGTATATTTAAAAAGAAATGGTATCTTATATAGTACACATGTGTCATTCTGCAGCTGTGTTTAACAGCATGCTATTGAGTGCCAGTGGTACAATTCATTCATGACACACTGTACCTGACCTTTGGTTAAGTACGATCTTGGTTTGCAAAATGCTTTGGTGTTATTTTTAAACAATTTTTTTTTTAACACCGTATGTAGGCCATGGTGGAAAAAAAGAGAAAAATCGACCTATTCCGCTACCATTTCCTGACTAAATTAATCTTATCTCAATATCTACAACCTGAGAGCAGCGTTTGATGTTCTCAATTTCATATTCTGGCGTGTATGTGCAAAGAGCATGTTTATATTATGTTTGTGTATGTGTAATGCTTGTGTTCTTTGATTTTGAGCTTCAGTTTTAAAAAGCCAAAAAAGCTTAAATTAATACTTTACGTCAGTGAAGAAATACTTTGACTGAGTAGGCTAAATGGCTAAGTTGGTGCATTTGATGTTTTTCAGGAATACATAACATCGCAAACATATAGTCAACGAAGTGTCATGTGCTTGATTTAAGTGTTCAAATCAGTGATTCCATAATGGATTATTGTTGAAAATCCTTTGATTTGTACTAAGCATGAGAAATAAGTAGGGAAATAAGCAGAGAGCAATATATTGGGTGCATGCAGGACAGTTCAAGTTCGTACCTAAATTAGACTGATAAAGAACAACATGAACAAAAATAATTGGCCTGCACAAAATTATAGAATGCTAAAAATGTTACACTGCTAATCTGCCAAACACTTCATTGCAGTTAAATGCTGCAAAATGGCTAGCGTTGTTGAATATCTCAAATGTACCAAGCTAGGCGTTCAATGATACTGGTATGCCTCAATATATTTCATACAAAATGATTTCAAGTCATTACACAAAAAAGCAACTATATCACATGCAAACCTCACTGACGGCTTTGTGAACTGCAGTAGGTTTCACTGGGCCTTACGATAGTGAGTGAACTATTCTGTTGTATGGAGGCAAATTGACTGCCTTTGGTACATCAATATTTGGAGATATATTGGCATAGCATGAATAATAATAGTCTTAGCAAGCACATTATGTTGAAGTGGAAACGTAGAAACTCTGGCAGATAAAAGAATGATAGATCCTGTAGGATACGTCCATATAGATCTGCTACCATTTGCTACTTTTCCGTAATCCTCCGTTTACATATTGGTCTTCATTGGAATGTCACCAAGAGATGGTCTGATGCGCATAAAGGAAAGGTTAGCACCAGAGTGGACGCCATGATAGACTTATTTCATGCACTTTGTCCTGACTGTTTCGCAGTAGATCCAGTGGCCCACTGGAAAAGTCTAAACTATTGGCTAAAAAATTTGACACGAATGCCGAAGCATCCAATGAAGTCTGCAGCCTGCTGTTGAACATCGTGACATTAGCAACACATTAGGAAAACATACAGGTAACAGCAGGCCAGCACGTAAACCATGAGCCAAAATTTCCCCAAATGCTGCAGCTTCAGCTCTGAATTTAGCTGCAGCGTTATCAATCTTGCATGTGGTTACAGGGTTACAATCTTTTTTTTTTTTTTTTTTTGTGACAATTTCTGTGTGTCAGACGTGTGTACCACATCAGGTTTGATAAACTGAGCTATTAATGCCTGGTAAAGATGATGTACCAAAAACACGAATTTATGAGGATGGATCATAAAAGTATGCAGCGTCTCTCAGAAGGTCATCCTGAAACTGCTTAAATGCTATTTTTTTTCCAGAATGAGTCCCACTGAATTCAGTACGATACGCCCAGCTGCTATATCCCACCATAGTGAAAGCAATTACTTCATCAATTGCTACACTACTGATGAAAACCCTACCACTCAGAGGGACACGACACTGTGGTGAAGGGTTGAAGTCAAGTAGTGCTAGATCACAAGAATATGGTGTATGGGGCTCATGATTTTTCAGCAGGTATGTCATTACTTCCCGTTTTTCGCTCTTGTCCACTTTCCAGTTTAGACCTCACACGGCCCTGCCAATTCTCTAGTGGCTATCCTTACTGTAAATGAAGATATCGCTCTATACTGAAGCATGCTTTTGTGTGACATATCACAGTGTACGTAGATAATTGCAAACTACCACAAAAGGACAGGCGGGTGTCCTCGTCTAGGTGAGGATGCAAACTTTCTGATCCACCCTCGTACGTGTCCACAAAAGGCCAAACTGAAGGGGAAAATCTTTTGACAGTGACACATCTTCCCCATGATTTCACAGCAAATTGACAAGAACGGGGGCCCCAGTTTCTTTGAAAATTAGACTGAGCCGGTTGTAGAGTAAAAAGATTTGAAGCTTGAGTCTGAAACCACAGACAGATGAGCTAGAGCTAGTTGGAGAGAGAGAGAGAGAGAGAGAGAAAGGGAGGGAGAGAGAGAGACAGACAGACGGACAGACAGACAGACAGACAGAGAGGAAGAGAGAACTGGAGTTAGAAGCCATAAAAAAAGAAGCAGTCAGTGTAGAGCACACAATCTGTTGGCTAGACTCACCAGTTCACGAGTGACTCAGCTCACTCTCCATCCTGAGAGCTGAACAGACACGCATTGTGGCTTTGCTTGAAATGACATAGATCGCGCTGTCTCTGAGTAGGTGAGGGGCAAAGCAGCCACCTCTGCAAAGCCCCGCCCCTCAAGAAGGTTATCTGCTCTTGCATTGGTCTGTGGCCATCTCAGCCGTGAAAAGTGATTGGTGTATGACTCTCTCAGTCAAATTCCCCATGCCTGCCTGGCTTCTTCAGAAAAAGTCTTAAGCATGTGAACTGCAACTGATAAGGTCAATAACTGAATTAAAAAAAAAAAAAATCAGTGGTGAAAATTGTGAGGATTATACTATTTTACTGTGAGAGTGGAGGAAAAAAACAAGGTAAAGAAATAAGTAGGTTTTTTTTGTTTGTTTTTTTGTGGGTCATTTGTATCCTCTTGGGGGAATGTGCTATTGACTAAAACAGTCACTGTTACCTAATTGTCAATATTATCAATATTGCTGATTGAGATAAATCTTAAATAAAATCAGCCTTTATTAACCAGTTTGATATTCTTCAAAGTGTATTATAGAAAAAATACATTTGGTTGCTGTATTTTCACTTATTTTCATCTAGTACTGTCTTCCCCTCAGTTAAAAATATTATGCAAATGACTCATGTGCTTACTTTGCCATCAGATATTATCATTTACTTTTTCCAAATAAAAATGTACACTGGGACTAATTATGTATTTATAAAATCTACTGAAGTTGCTGAAAGTGTAAGGAACACATTCTATATAAAAATATAAATAAAATAAAGTCACTGACACAAGCTTTTATGTTTTCCAAAAGACCAAAAAATGTTAGCAGTTGTAGTTTTGTTGCAATTTGTCACACATCTAAATACAAACTAACCTCTAATTCTCATGGATTTGAAGTCAACTCTGTAATCATACCAACTCTGTAATAATATCTTTTTTTGTGCCACTGGAGAACCTAGCAAATGGACTTGTATATGAAGCTATGACTGTGTGGTTCCTCCTTAACACAGAATGCTGCTAAACAATGAATTCCCTGAAGTTCACCATCAAATACTTTGGCTTTTTTTTCAGAGGTCTTAACATTAATTTCAAATGTGTATAGTGTGATGTAAGTGATTATGCCTATAATTAAATTAAAATTCCAAGATAAACTGCAGATATCATGTCAGAGAGTAGCTCAGGGTGCTTTTTAAACATCTGTAGCAGACTCTATTCTAGTGGCCCTGCACAAGATGTCCCCAGGTATCCATAAATCATATGGAAATGCACACAATTTAGCAAGAGCAGATCAAGAATGACCTGTCTGATCTCAGGAACCCAAAGCAAGTTCACTCTGCTGGTCTCTGATTGTAGTTGTAGAAGAAAGTAAGGCTGCCTATCTGTATGAACTGAAAGTACCACTTTGGTTTAAAGACACTAAGGGGAAGCCTTTGCACACATAGAAATAATAGGTGAAAATCCCTTAGCACCAAGTGACAGGAAATTCTGTTTATTCATCCAAATGACCCCTGATTTATTTAGAATCATTTATTATGTATGCAGAAAGTATTATTAAAGATGATTAAGTGAAAAGAGGGGGGTCTTTTCTGTGGGTCTCTTCTGACAGATAATTTGAGAGTATTAATGGAATTACAGGATTTATCTGTCTTTACGCATCTTTTTTTTCTAATAGGATGCCTTTTCTGTTGCCATTTTCTCATTACAAAATCCGGTAAACACTTTGCTTCATCAAATTCTAATGTTAATTGAGGTGGAGAGAAAAAAATCCCCTCTTTTACACCTCACTGGTTTCAATCTCTGGAAACATGGCTTTTTTGTAAAAAAAAATATAATACATATTATTTGGGTCAAATATAGGTAATGACTCTTATGACTGCCTTTATAATCAGCTGATAGAGCTGGTAACCTGACTCTGTGTTGTTAACACATTCATTTATCTCACCTTTGTGGAAAGTGTGATGTCTGGTGCACCTGTGGATCTACAACATACATCCTCCTACTTGTTTTTAAACTTTTTGGAATAGTCCTGTTGGTAAGTGGGAGTAAGAGATCCCATTCTGCGTGGGTAATTGCACTGCTAACATCTTGACAACCAGATCCAGTGGAATTGCTGTTCATCTCATTGTATTTCAACAGTTTCCCCCCTCAATTTTAGCCAGTTCTCAGACTGGTGGATACAGAGCTTTGGTGTGCTTTTGTCTGCTGTGAAATCAATGCTTTGAACTGCAGTAGGACTTTACAAAACCACCATACTTGCCAGTTCTAATGCTGTAAATTTTGCTGATGACAATAATTGCTTTTTTTAAAATTAATAATTGCAACAAAATTGTTCATTTACTTTTACTGCGGGTCAAGTGTCACTTGGACAACACTATTACTTCTGTGTAAGGGGTTTTGCAAATACAAATATGAGTTACTGTAAATACGAATAAAGCCTCAATATGTGAAATATAAGTATTACTTAACATTTTCAAAGTGTTTTGTTCTAATTCTGACCTTTTTCATCCAGGCAGCATGTTATGTTTATGAAGACGCACAGGTCCAAACAGTTTATTCAACACTTTTTGCATCATGGCAGTGAAGCAACCTCTCTCATCAGTGTGTGGGAATTTTTTTTTTTTTTTAATCAAATCTTGTATGATTTTTCATCCAGGGCTTTCATGGGGTTTAAGAGAAACTGACAGATGACGAAGGTGGAAAAGAAGTGGTGTCACCAATGCCATAACGAGACTGCGGATGTATTTCTTGGTATTACTTGATTTTTTTTTTTGTGTCTGCTAGTTGAAAGATAAAACTTGCTGAATGGCAAAACTAATGGTTTTTCAAAGGTTTCTTTTGTTTTTCTTCATACTTGTACTGCATTTTATAGTTTCACTTAGTCGTGTTGGAAATATGAAGCTTGGCTCAGTCTGACAAATTTAATTTTGATCCAATTCTTCTCAAAGATGAATGTCTTTATTTCCATGCCATTTCTGATCCTGTTATTCTTGGTTCCATTTTGAATCTGTCACAATCTATCCATTTACAACATAAAATAAACACCTGATGCCACATTCTGAACATCCTCACAAACACATCAGTGGCATGCATGTCTTGTTGCTGTTTGTGATCAGATAAGAGACTATGCAGGAAAATGACGCACCCACTGCTGTGCGCATTACCAAAAAAGAAACACACACAGAGGTTTTGTTTGGACATGACACCTTTAATGCACCGATCCTTCCTGTCCCTACTTTAGGTCTATGAACAGCAACACCTCCGCCTACAGTCTAATTACACTCACCGCTGAGTGGTTTTGGATGTTGTGCTTCGGATTCAATCCCCCCCCATCCAAACAATATGTAAACCACAGCAAAGTCTTCATAGCCATCTAAACAAGTCCCCCACACCTTGTCCTCCTCTCATTTCATGTTGAGTGCCTCCCTATACCTATTTTTTTACATTGCTGGCAGAACTTAAAATTCTTAGCATATTACATGACTGATGCACAGTGGTTGTAATCCTCGAACACAATGTCTACTTTCCTCGACCCTGATTTGCTATATAGAATAAAGAAGCTAAGGTAATTCTGTGCAAGCAGCAGGCTACTGAGCAGTAAAAAAACCCATAACCAAGGAGCACAGGATGCAAAGGTTAGGTTGCTCATTTAGCTGTTAGCTCTGTTGCTCATTTTGAATGGATACACTTATGTTCTGTCTCGCTGGAAGTTGCTCTGGATAAGTGCGTCTGCTAAATGCATGTGATGTAATGTAATGTAAGTGATTAATGGTGACACGGTGGGGCTGTGGGTCATTTGAATAACCCCCTATACCCCAGTCTCCACTGCATGCAGTCAACGTTGGTTTAAGCTAATGTGACGTGCGGCTGTTTTCCCTCTTGCTCAGGAAGTTCACTCTCTTACTCTCACACGATACATGGGGCCCATTTCAGGAGCACATCAATGCAAAATGAGATGGCAGCTCAGGTCTCACTAGCAGGAGTGAGAAGTCTCACACACACACACGCACACTAGGTTATGCTACTTAAGAATTTTTTCTTTTCTTTCTGGATTTGGTGCTTTTGGAATTTTAATTTAGGGATAATTTCGCTTTTAATTTATGCCACTTCTAAAGCAGTGTTGTACTTTTTCACTTCAATACATTTCCCCTACATCTGCTCCTTTTTCAGTAGTGCTGCATAACATCAAAAACATTCTGAATGAGGCAGCACAAGTATGACCTGGAGTAGAATATGTGTCAGGAATAACAATGGTGAAGGAGCTGGAGGAGGATAGTCTTGCTCCTGTAAAAGAATCAGCTTCAAAAAGCTAAAAGCTGTTGAGAGCTGTGTGCAAGAACATGAACATGAACATTTTTTTTTTTTTTTTTGTGATTAGCCTCTTTGAGTATAAATCATAAGCATGCTTTTACCTGCTTTGTTCCAAAGACATTGATTTCTTAAAGTGTCTTCCTTAGCAGTAATGTAACCTAAAACTCTGCTGTCAGACTTTCTCTGATAGTGTAAGAGTTAAAACTTTATAACACGTTCTCTTGTTAAACACGTTCAGAGCTGGGGGGATGTTGTTGATTAGTTTTGCCTTGATGTTGACAGTTGAATGCTGTCTAGAGAGTAGTCAGTGGGGAGAGGGGTCTCCAAAGGCAGTTCTGTATGTTACATATGCTTAAAGTCAGGAAATGACAGAAACAAATCTGTGATCTGCCCGAAAGTTTATTGGGTGTAGCACAGTCTCACCTACAGCATAACCTACCCACAACAACAAATATTAAACTAGCTCTACTTCTTCTATTTGGCACCATGTTTCAAAGAAAGCTACATTTTGCAGGTAGCTACATAGCTGGTAAATCTGACTTACAGACTATCCAAAATTAGATATGTAGACCCTTGACCTGCAGGTCACACATCTTAAGTCCTTACACAGGTGCCAAGTGTGATACAAATGAGTGAATGCCACCATTATTGTGTAAAATACATTTGACAGCTGGGGAAATTAACTTATCTGCTTAAAGTTGCTTGTATCCAGAATGACTTACATGAGTTTGATACCATCCATTTTACAATGTTTTACAGTGCATTTCACATCTAGGCACATGTATGCATGTAGGCAAGTGCAGTAAGTGTACCCAATTTTAGCCTGCTCAAACAATACTGTGTAACGTTGTGCAAAAATTCGACTTTGCAGGATATAGTCAAAGCTCAAGGCTAATAGTAGGCTGTCAGCACATACAGCATCAAAGGTCTATGCCCAATACATGGGCCAATATGAGATGAATGAATGCATGCTGTGAATCATTACTGAGATATGCAATAAAACATGTTTGGCTGAGAATTTTTCTACAGATTTGGACCAGAAATGGTGCAAAAAAATCTAAGCAGTCAATATTAATGTATGGGATACAAGGAATATTTATTATAAGGAATATTTCAACTTAATCCTAAGGTTCTGCAACAGACTGTCTATGTTTGCTGATTGGTTTGAATGACACGCCATGCCATGACTGTGCGAATTCTGACTGACATGTAAAAGGACTGTTCTAATTTTCTCCAGTTTTTTAGATCTAAAGATTATTCAAGTGACAGATAAAAAGAAATGGCTTTCAGGAAAACAAACCTGTATTTGATATATGTGGTAAGGCTGCTGATTAATTGTGTGTAATGGGTATGGTAGTACAAACACCCACCTTGGTCAATATTACCCATGTTTTTCATGTAATAGTTCTTTCTCTCTCTCTCTCTCTCTCTCTCTCTCTCTCTCTCTCTCTGTCTCTCTCTCTCTCTCTCTCTCTCTCTCTCTCACACACACACACACACACACAAACCACTTGGGAACTGTTGCAGTTTTGTATCAGAAAGTCACATTTGACACTTATGACAACACAATGTTTTTACAAATTTCTATGGCTATGGGCTGTTCTTCAAAAGTTAACAAACAAAACTTAAAATTCACACCAACCATTAGACCACACACCAATATTTCTACTTTATCTCATACATATGTCACAACTGAAAAGGTTTCAATGTGTTATGCTGTCCAAAAAAACCCAAAATGCACTATAATGTTATTCTAATTGTGTAAGACTAGAAGAAGAAGAACAGGAATTTTAGTTCAATGCATTTTCAGGATACAGGACCCTCCCAAGTTCAAATGAATCAAATGTAAGTGTTCAAAATGTTGACATGAGGTTTTCTGAATGATGGTGTTTCTATGTGCAACATCATTTTCTGAAAGTTATGGAACACATTAAGGATGCTTCCACTCTTGGTCATGTCAAAAGAAGTGTAAAAGCAATAATAAATGGTGAGCCAAGATGCTCCTTTCTAATCCTTTTGCTAAACCTTTCTCAAGAAGCAGCTGTTCTCTAGCACAAATCATGCAGGGCCTTTATGCAAATGCATAACACACAGTAGAAAGCAGAGCATTGCATGATCTCATGTTTAACATGATCTCATGATATCAAACACTTTATAAACAACAAATGTTTTTTACCGCTTCACAGATACATGCACTCTCACAGGTCTTTGCAGAGTCTTCTACTCCTCCGCATTTGATGTGGTTTAAAGTCAAACTCTTACCAAAGATCACTGGCTCCGTCCACCTTTGGCAGGAAGTGTGACAAACACAGCCAAGAGAGGCTCCAAGGGGTCGTGGCTGTGCCTCCTGTGACACGCTGACTAAAATAAGTGAGGGGTTCCATTCTGATGATGTGGGCCTCACATACACTATATGGACAAAAGTATTCGGAGTATTCGACGCCTGACCATTACACCAACTGGGACTGTAATGACATGTATTCAAATACATATACTTTAGTATGGAGTTGGTCCCCCTCATGCAGCTATAACAGCTTCCACTCTTCTTGGAAGGCTTTCCACAAGATTTTGGAGTGTTTCTGTGGGAATTTGTGCCCATTCATTCTGTAGAGCATTTATGAGGTCAGGCACTGATGTTGGACGAGAAGGCCTGGCGCGCAATCTCCGTTCCAGTTCATCCCGAAGGTGCTCGATGGGGTTGAGGTCAGGGATCTGTGCAGGCCAATCAAGTTCTTCCACACCAAACTCATCAAACCATGTCTTTATAGTCCTTGCTTTGTGCACTGGGGCACAGTCATGTTGGAATAGAAAAGGGCCTTCCCCAAACTGTTGCCACAAAGTTGGAAGCATAGCATTGTCCAAAATGTCTTGGCATGCTGAAGCATTAAGATTGCCCTTCACTTGAGATAAGGGGCCTAGCCCAAACCCTGAAAAACAGGTGTGGCCAAATACTTTTTCCATATAGTGTATGTGTGGCTTAATGGAAAACTGTTTTCATGTTTACCTCAGAGTTGCATCTTGGTACTGCAGTGCAGGGCTGTGCAGCATACGTGGCATTGCTCTGTAACCATAAGCTCAACACAAGATGAAAAAGAACTGACTGAGACTTCAGCTGAACGTAACAGTTTCTAGCGGAGTGTGGCGGTAGTATGGTGTACTGGTAAGGAACAGGGCTCGTAGCTGAAAGGTTGCAGGTTCGTTTCCCCCCTTTGGGCACTGCTGCTGTACCCTTGGGCAAGGTGCGTAACCCAGAGTTGCCTCAGTAAATATCCAGCTGTATGAATGGATAACATGTAAAAGTTGTAACCTATGTCACACTCGTTAAGAGCACCTGCTAAATGACAGTAATGTAATTTAATGTAGTGCTGACCATAGTGCAAGTCAGAAATTTGCAATACCGCACCCAGCCTTGTTTTAACAAACACCAGTGAATAATGACTGTGAATTTCATCTTGTATAACATCATATCTAGTATATCGTGGTCGCTATTTGTGCAATGAGTGCACACCCTTGCTGACTGGATATTTAAGGCACTGATGGCAGGCTTCCAGCAGGCTGCAAACCACTTTGTCAATACCTGAGAGAACACACTGCTGTCTGCTGTGTGACCCCTGCAGTTAGCATAAATGAAAAAATACAAACTGGATCAGTGCTACTTAGTTGGTGCTCTTGCAGTGAAAGTGGCAAAAACAGATAACATCAAAATAAATAACTTGTAAATAAATGTACAATTTAGAAATTACAGAACAGAGAAGTTGATGAGTTACATTTTAAATATTTCTCATGGGATGTTTCTAATGTCCCTTTTAGCAACTATTCACGTTTTGAAACCTCAGTACAGCGTTAGTCAGACAAAGCTTGTACTTTACATAGATATATAGTTATTTACCTGGTATAGTTAGATTTCGCTAATCTAGCTGGTGACACAAAGGACTGAAATGCTGATAACAGTTGTTTAAATGTTAGAGCAGCTTGTGTACTACCCAGCAAGATTTAGTAAGTTGAAAACGTAGTAGCGCCAATTTGAAAATGTACTAATTTCTGATGAGGTCAAGAAAGCTGTTACTATCTTCATGAAGACAGTTGTCATGATCCTAGGTTCTTAGCTTTACATTTTATGGTTAGTTAGAGGTTGGCACTCTGAACTGAAATCAGTGGTGACATCACAAAATGGTAATCACAAAAATCAACTATTAATGAAGTGTGGGTCTTTGTATATATAGTCATTTTTTCTCCTCCTCCACTATAGCCACTGAATTTGGTTAAAAAAAAAAGTTTTAATTGGTTACACAAAAACCATGATTATATGAGAAGTGACTTCATTTGTGGGAACTTATGAAGTCTGGGCTGAGTGGTTCAAGCCCAAACCCCCCCCCCCCCCAACCAGCCTCACACAACCCACCCCACACCCCCACGGGCAAGAATTCTTCAGTGAGGCGTTGGCACTGTTACCTGGATAAGACTTCTACATCCAAGCACACTCATGTATGTGTTACCTTCATGCATGCACAATAAAATGTTGATCTGGAGAATAGATGGGGCTTGGAGGCTCGTTGTTGGAGCTTACTGTAGCACACTGTAGCTGGTGACATTGTAAGTTACCTCCTTTCTGCCTGTACCTTTGACCCTGTTGTTATGCACCGACAGCAGCCAGATCTTTATGCCACTGCTTGCCATAGCTACAGACAATGTTCCGAAACACAGTGCAACCTGTGGGCGGCCCACTGAACAATCTGACTGGTCCAGGAATTTCCAGGAACCCCCCAACCCACCCCTCCCCAGCCTAGAAATGTCAGGTTTTGCATATGAGACAAACAGCTTTCCAAAATTCACAGACGGTCAGCGATGTTCTGTGGAAGTTCGGGCTCTCATCTGGAGACACTTTAACACAGACCAACCATTTAAGGTAAATAATTACATGAGCAAATACTGATGTTCATTTCTAATTCCTTTGCCCACACTTTAACCCCAAAAAGATTTTTTTTTTTTGGCATTTCTGGAAGTTTGTCAGACAGTGTGGACTTTGTTGAAAAAATATGTTGCAAAATATTCCACATTTTTGTGAAGCAAAGCAATGAAAAGCATCATTGTAAAGCATATTTCAGATATTAAGAAACAAATCTTGCAAAGAATGCAAATAATAAGAACAGACTTTGAAAAAACTGGTGTCTTAATGTTTAAAAGATCATGTTTGATGGTGTAATTTGTGCTTAGAGGAGGGAAAAAAGAGCTTCCAGACAAAGATTTGATCTATAGATTTGGAGCTGTGGGTGTATTGTAACCTCAGAGTCACAATAACAACCTCCATGGAAACATGATGCAAACCAAATAATTAAAGGACCAAAAAATACAAAGCAAGTGAACAAAAAGCAAGCAAGCTTTTCTTTTTTTTGCATTTTGACAGATCAGTCTTTCTGAGATGCAAATTAACTTCCCTTCCACATGACTAGTTAAATTTTGAAAGCTTTTCTGATAGTCTTTTAAAAATAGAGTTTATATCTCTCTCCTCCATCTCTACTTTATTTTTCATCACGGGGTGACCTACAAGCCGTGGTGGGGGTGGCGTGTGTCTGAGGGCGAAAAATTGTCCACTGAGTCCTCTTCACTGACAAAGACATGCTGAACAGGAGGGGGTTTCCGTCACTAATGGAAGATTAATAAGCCTATGAGTGTTCTGTCTGTCAGTGTTACGTTTGTGCTCGAACCCCCCCCCCCATGCTTTTCATTAAAAAGGTCAGAAATGATCGAGAATAAGAAAAGGAACAGAGAACAGTCAGTGTAACAGTCAGAGAACCGTGAAAATGAGCTGAACTGAAGGTGTCTCATAAATTTGAGCACAGATTTCTTACAGGATGTTGTGCAGCTTTCTGTGGGGTGTTTTAAGATGGAGGGATTGTGTCGTAGTAAAAGTAGCGGAGCTGAAATGCGAGTTATTCTACCCCGTGAGGTTAGCTTTCAAGAAATATTAAAGGCACTGGACAGGACAGAAAATTCTGTGAGTTTCAGGTGTACAAATGACATTTTTATCCTTTGTGGTGAATTCTTTCATGAACGGCTTCAGGGGTAGTGTTATCTCACATGATCACTGTTTCCTCAACATTTCTGTTAGCATTTCCTGTCTGGGTATGCCTGTAACACCTATAACACTGCTGAAAACACATTGTTAGCATTGTTAGCAACTTAGACACACCTGAAAATTAATTTATTGTATGGTCATATTCACATTCGTCATATTGTTAGTGCTTGTGTTAAGAGTGCTGCTCTGATAACCAACTCATAGCGGGGTCACAGAGATTATCTGTCTCTTCACGCTCCTTCCACCAGTGACCAACAAATGGAAGAGAGGAATATGAGAGTTGCAAAGGAGCTTGAATTTGACCTGTGCAATGAATCTGAAGGCTCCTCCCCCGTTTCCCTTCGCAGAGCTGTTGCCAGAATCAGGGAGAACTCATGAAGAAAAACGTGTCTGTGGCGGCTTGCCATAAACAAGCCAGCATAGTGTCACAGCTTGATCGGTTTCACAATGATTCACAAACTGTACATACAGTAACCCAAACTACTCCCTCCTCAGCTACTCCGCCCTCCTACCCTGCCACAAGTAACCTGCCCATCCCCCCCCCCCCCCCCCCCCCCCCCCCCCACATCCAACCACCCCCAGCCCCCCTCCCCCTCCCCCTCCCCCCACTTCCAGCCCACCCATGCCTTTCTCTCAGCGCAAAGCCCTCTGACTACTCTGCTGACTCATGACCTGAGCTGAAAGATGGAAACACTTATTTGATCAGACACACATCAAGCATATTTGGTGTTAACATTGTACTCCCTGCTTTCACCTGAATTGGAATATCACTCTTACAAACATGGACCTGGTGTATTCATCATATTGTTTTTGTTTACATGGAAGGTTTTTAAATCATGCAAAAAATATATATTATTTGATATGTGCTACTTCTCTTCATTTACTCTTATTTTTTATTTTGTGCCTTAATTAAAGCATATCAATTTTAGTGTTGTCCTACCAGTGTGGGTGAAAGTAATCAATTAACTTGTGGAGTGAATTATTTGAAGTCAAAATAAAGAGTTTGTACCAGAAATTGTGTTTCTGGTATGAAATGGTATGTATTCTATATTCGCTTAGATGGAATCACTTTGAATTTGCATTATGTTTTGAAATATTAAATAGCATTTCTTGGAAAAAAAAAACAAAAAAAAAACAAAAACAAAACAAAACCAAACAATTGAGCGTACAAATTATTAAACCATTAAATAAAATCTGTAATTTCATAATGAATGTATCAGATACCGAAAATCAACAGCAATGACTATAAATGAACAGCATTAACTGCTGATTCATAGTTAGTTAACATCCAAATCTGAACCGGTGGATTTTTTATTAGTAGAAGTCCATTGTTAAATGTGGCAAGCAATCACAATCCAGGTTACAATAAATTCCTGCAATAAAGTCTGCCGATCGCTAAGGAAAGCAGAAAAACCGTGGTCTGGCTGCCGTGGATCAGATCTTAACTCCCCTAGTGTTTGTCTGAGAACTGATGTTACTCAAGTTAATTTCGTGACATTTCACGGCCGTTTCGACCACCGTCGAATGGGTGTCGTGCAGTAAGGCTGAGAAGGTTTACCTCAGCTGCACGGCACTGGGGCGGGGAGAGCTGAATCAGGCCTGTAGTTCTGATCTCATGCAGCACTGACCGAGCCACGAGCCACGGGCACGCAGGAAAATCCAGAATACACCCCCAGCCCCTTCTGCAGCAGGAAGCAGCGACAACCACATTAGACTGCAAGAATCAGTACCAGTAGTAAACACCGCCACAGACCATCCCCGCAGGTCTGTCGTGAGAAGATGTATATCCGCAGTCTGCTGTTGATTTCAGAGTCTGATAAAATGAGCTTGTTTTAAACTGGGAGGCTTTTGCCCAAAGATGATTGTAGCTACTGTGTGTACATTTACGTTTACATTTATTCATTTGGCTGATGCTATTATCCAAAGCAACTTGCGAGTGAGGGCGAGTACTACACAAGCAAAAGTCGTACACGGAGTCACAATATTAGAAGCGCTGCATGACCGAGTTTCAATAGTTATGTAAGCCAGGGGTGTTTCTAGCTATTGAAAAGAACAGGGTCTAAGTCAGCTTTGCCTGGGGCTTGTCTTTTTTTCAAGGGAGATCGGCATCGGTAGGTTGGAGAGGTTATATCTACCTTTATATTTGGGGCTAGGCTTAAAATATTCGGGGCCATAGCCCCGCGTGATCAGACCTAACAACGCCACTGATGTAAGCATGAGCGGTCCTCATAACCATCAGTGTGTGTCATCAGTGGATGCTGATGAAATTCACCAGGGCACGGAGAGTTATTGACGGTAAAAATTTGATGGATTCAGTTCATATCCACTTCATTTCATTGGCGTCCTGGATTCCCCTTGGAAAGGAACATGGGAGAAACGTTTTGCACCTTTGGTTTTGAGATGAGTCGAACGCCAGCTTTCTGGACCTCACGCAGATGTTCTTATCCGACGCTACCAGGAAGATCGCTTTGCATTCTGCAAATTAACAGTCACCCTTCAAAACTCAGGGCCCGGAGATGGTCCGAGGGGGAGGGCCGCTGTGTGGGGTGCTGGTATGCGGCTAAACCCTACAGTAATATCAAAAGCCCCCCCCCACACACGCACACATCTCCCCCCGCCTCCCCCCTACCACCTGTGAGGCCCCCTCTATTGTCAGTTTAACGTTCGTCACAGTACCTCTGCCTGGTATCACTGAGTCACATTATTAGCAGGGAACAGGGGGTGGGGGGGTGGGGGGGTGCATATATGAGCATTTAATTGCTCATTCTAATGAAGGGAACCCACAGCTGCAGACCTGGTGGAACGTGCCTCTGCTTTTAGCCCTAACTTATCAGGTCTTTTATCTTCACCTCCCTTTTTTTCAACTCTTGAGGATTGCCTGTGCCGGACAGCTGGACTGATGCATTTTTCTGACTGAAATATTCATTTCCAGCTTGTGGCCATTTTTTTTTTTTTAAATGATGTTTTTTTTAGACCGCATCGGTTCCTTCATTTTTAGTTTCTTGACCCCATTCTCAGACTAGAAATCATTTGCATTAAGAGATGGTCATGTTTTGTTTTGTTTTGTTTTTGACACAAGATACAATATGAGAGCAGGGCCGGTGAGAAGGCGGCAGATAAGGGCTGGAAGAAGTCAGACCGTGCTTGTGATGGTGACACTCTGCCACAGCTCGGGGGGTGACCACTACAGCGATGACTGTAAGTGACACAGAATGAATGAATGACAAACTGCCATGCGTCGCTCCGGAGAGTCGCCAGAGTAATTTCTGAACCAGAGACGCCAGCCATTCAAAAACTGATGCCTGGGGTTGTGGTTGGAAGAAGTGAAGCAAAGAAAAAAAAAAAAAGCTGATATGCAGCTTCATGCGAAATTCTCTTGAACTGCGCAGCCTTGCGATATGTGTTGTATATGAAAGTTCTGTCTTGTTCATTGACGGTCAGATGACTCAGAACATGGGAACTGTGACTGAGGGCGACTGAAGGCTCTATTTAATTTAACCGTATTGTATTTTCTGCTTTAATAGATTTAAACAAGTATTATTTTTTATTATTGGGTCTCTTGGACAATGCTCTGAGTTTGGTGATAAAGGAAATCAGTGGAAACGTCTGCATAAGAACCAAAAAAAGACACATTTATGAATGTGACACATTTACATTCATTGCTCCAAGTCAAGGACAGAGCACATTGCAGATGTTATAAAGGCTTTTACTATTCAGTTTAAGCTTTTGATTTAATTCATGTTGCCCTCACGTATAACTAAAAACTGTGACAGCGTGGTGCCTTTTAAAAAAATATTTTAATGCTTGGTCTATTTGGCTGGAAATTTCTGAAATCGCAGTTGACTTACATTTGAGCAGGTGGATGACACACACTTTTACTATAGCAATTCTGGGGAAGTACAGTAGTTTTGCTTTGAGGACAAAGACAGTGCCTCACCTAGGAATCAAACACCTAACCTTCTTGTTACAAGCGTGGATAATTAATTTTTTGCCACACTGTCACTTGGAGGTCTTGTTGGGCTCACATTTTTTTTTTTCATCTGTTTTACAAACCAAATGCTTACCTGGCATGAATTAACCAGCATTTAGTTCACGGTTCCAAATTGTCCCATCCCCTTGGTTGACTTAAAAACGAATGAATGAATGAATGAATGAATACGTTATCAATCACACAAAATGCTATTGTAGTCAGTATGAATAGAGGTGGCATCTCCTCCAGAGAATGTGAGCTACAGAGACTGGTCATGGAGTGGGCCAACGTGTAGGTGAAGGTGATGTAAACTAAAAAAGTAAACCCTGCCTTGTTCAGGCGGAGCTGAACTGGTCATATCATAATCTGTAGTCTCTACGGGAGGCAGCTGCCACAGAGACAAATCACAATGATACAGCCTCTCAACAAAAAAGACCATTATGTATGTTTTGTTATAAAAATGGACAATCTAATTTACATTTACTGAATTTAATGTATAAAAATTATTGTAAATAAATGGAATCACTTTATATATAAAATACATAACTATCCAAAAGCTTTTTGTTATAGTGTAGTGCATCTGAAACACATATGTTTCACGTACAGTATGCTGATAAGTTAGCTTGCTGCACAGTAAAATGGTAAAATTATCTACAATGTTTTCTGACCTTAATCAATCCTAACTTTTGTTCTCCTGTCTCTCTTCCTCAAATATCTACATATGACAGCCATCCCACGGAGAAGGATAGGGTTGCAAGTCTAGTCACAGTACCTCTGGCGACAGCATCTCCCAAGAAGCTTCAAATTTTGAATCCATCACACCTTTGTATTGGCATTCCAGCTGTTCTCTTTTCCATTAATAGGTTGTTAAATCAATATCAGTTTGTGCTTTCTGGTGATGAGAAAGAATAGTGTGATGGCAAGTATTGTTGTTTATATTTAGTTTCTGAATCACAGCCTTTATGAGACTTGATGGCACATGTAATGTAACTGAATGAAAATGTCATACTACACAGCATGGTCTTCTGATTATAGTAAATGATTGCCATCCATTCCATTGCCACATGTTTCATTCATATTCACCACACTGGCCCAGTTGTTCAGAAGTAATCTGATTGGATTTTGGCTATCGGATTGGATCAAATCTTGAAAATGGGTTGTTCAAAAGAAAAAAAAAGGATTCTGAAATCGGATTTGATCACGTAATCCAGTCTCGGTTTTGATCTGGATCAAACCTTCAGTAAATGTTGTTCAAAACTTTTTAGTAGGATTGGGATACCTTTGATCCAAAAAATCAGGATTATCCTGATCCCAGCAGAAGGGTGGATTTCAGGAACAAAATGTAATAAAAGTTTAAAATTGGTCAAATAATACATTTGTATCATGTAGTATATATACATTTATTTATATTTTGCACCTGATTTGCTTAACCAGGACAGTGATAAAGTAGATAAAGTAGTGTTACGCCCTAAGACGTATTTGTGTATGTATTCTCTCCCTCTCTCCCTATTGCTCCCCTTCCAGGTTACGGCGCAATTTTTTTCATGACCATTTTCCCGTGTTTTTGTTAGTTAGGGAGTTAGGGAAGTTGTTTTGTGTTTTGTTTTTTTTTTCTCGGTAGGTTAGCTAGCTTCCCTCTTCCCCAGTTAGTTGTGTTTTGTTTATTATTTTGGCCTGGCTAACCCCTGAAGTATTATTTGTTCAAAAGAAAAAAAAAAATGAAAAAGGCTGACGTGAAGACGCAGTGTGTGCGTGTGTTGTTCAGGTAGCAGGGGTCGGAGGACGTTGAGTTTATGTTCACCCCACCCTAGACAGGGTCGTAACAGTAGACATTAGGCTACCTATTAAGCCTTTCAGTATAGTAAAGTAAAAAAAAAAAGATTTTGTCCCTATAAAATAATCTCCCAAACAGCTGTCAATATCAAACAAAAATAATATATTTATTTTTAACTGTCATTTATCACTGTATATTATTTACAAATGACACAATCATCAGAGATGAACCAGTCAAAAGTAGTTACTAACAATTGCATCCCTTATCGCACGTCCAGTCAGTCCCTCATTCAGAGAGAGTGCTGGAGATTGGTCCAGGTCTTCAACAGGCTCAGGTGCATCATAAACGTCATCACAGAGAGGGACATTGCGCCTGGTAGCGATGTTGCGCAGGACAATACAGGCAAGTATTATGTTGCACGCTCCCTGTGCTGTTTTCTGTCTCTTTGAATAAAAACACTTAAAGTGACCCCACGCTGGCTATTCTATCTGTTGTTCTTTACATAGCTAGTAGCCTACATCGTAATATGTAGTCCCATTTAGAGCACTGGTAATCCGGATTTGGTAATCTTGAAAAATCTGTATCTGGATCAGGGTGATCCAATCCAATGTTGCTTTGAAAAACCGGCACAAAAGTAAGATGGATTACCTGATCCTGGATGGCAAAACATTTTCATTTCCAAATCCGGTCATTCTGATCCAGATTAAACTTTTTGAACAACTGGGCCACTGTGATTAAGAGAGGAGTGGCAGGGACCTGCAGCACCTAAACTGGACCCCTCATCCACCAGACCCCCTATACCTGAATCAGGCATTTCGTTATTTAATTCTTGTGTTACAGCATTTAATGGATTCCCATAAAAGATAAGCCATGTTTAACGAAAGCCCAGGTGGTATCTGTTGAGTGGCAGAAGTACACTGACTCTGTTGCAGTGCATTGTGTGATTTGTAGTGCCAAAAATAGCCATGGCTGCTGTTGAGTGTATTGGAGGATTGCATCAGCCTTATCTCAGTGCCTCTGCCCAAGTGCAGACGTTGCTGCCATGACACAAGGGTAGTGTACAACTGATGATCCCAAAAAAAACAGTGGAAAAAAGCATGCAAAAACAAAACAAAACAGCAGCAAAAATGACTGCATACCACTTGCATGTAATACTACTTGTGTGAGGAAAAACATGTTTGGAGTGGTCTACAAAATACATATAACATGTTTTTTCTTCTATTCACACCACACTGAAAACAGAATTTAGGACTTTCATGACTAGATCTCAAAACGGAAAATTCCTGTGGGTGACATAGTTGCATTCACATCATATGCCCCATTCACACTGAACCCAATAGTGTAACGTTACCAGTACTTTACTGGAACTAGGTCCAAGGTTACAGAAACAGGGGTTTTAGTAAATATGTTTGCAAACCAGAGAAAGAAACAACTACAGATTTGTGTCAACAGGGTATAGTCTCATTGTAGTAAATTCTCCCCTCAAAGTTCCACCACCATTAAACAGCTCAAATTGCAATTTGATAGATCTTCTTATCCCATCGACCACAAATTCTCACACAAAGAGGCACTTTCAACAGGCAAGTTTTCTGTTTCCTTGCATCACCTGCATGCAAATCAGAATGGTTTTCCCTTGAACTTGGTCATGTGGGGAATCATTGACCCAGAAATTTGCCTGGTTATTCTTGAATAAACGAATCTGGTGTATTTTGTAATCTGAGGAGTATGTTCCTTTAGTTCGGGGCAGTCCCTCTTCTTGCGGTCGTGGCTCTTGAGTGAGTGAATGATTTAGGAGTCCTCCCTCTGGTACAGTTTCAGCATTCTGAGTGAACATCCTTGTTCACCGTGCATTGACTGATGCTGTCCATTGACACTGGAGTGAAACACAGGCAAACGTACTGTACATCACTTCTATGTCTACCATGAGAAGCCAGCCAGATTTACAACCCTGTGCACTACTTGTAACCACATGCAGATTCCATTCAGGTAGTTACATCATGAGGCTGATACTTCTCTCTGGTACTACTGTGTGAATTGACTGTTATTTCAGATTTTAGTGATAAGTGCATAGATTTCCCTCACTACCTAAAAATAGACACCCAGGTCCTTCGTGTGCACATGTGTATATGTGTGTGTATTATGTGAGTAGTCTTTGTGTGTGTGTGTGTGTGTGTGTGTGTGTGTATGTGTGTGGGAGTACACATGATTGTGTGTTTGTGTTATATTTTGAAATGTATGTGTGGTGTGTGTGTGTGTGTGTCTGTGTGTGTGTGTGTGTGTGTGTGTGTGCGTGAATGTGCACATGCGTGTATGGCATAGTGTTTCTAGTTCCTCAGAAGTGTCGTGGTTCTTGCCTAGGAAACGCAAGAGTTTACAGAGAAATGACAGCCCCACTCAAATGTGCATCGTGGTGAGAGTGAGTCACGGCGCAGTGAGTGTTTCTGCTCTCCTTACCTAAAGTGAACCACAGTACATGTAACAGTCCTTACACCACCCCAGAATTCCCTCATCACTACTGTTTTCACCGAAATATCTCCTATCAATGAAATGATTAGTAACACGAGTGAAATCTGTGTTTTAACATTGCATTATCTTTTTAAAATTGATCTTCCTTCCAATTTCAGTGCAGTGAAAGTGAGTGAAACTGGGTAAAAAGTAGTGTAAATGCCAAAAATAAAAAATAAAAAACAATAAGTAAATAAGTAAATAAATAAATACATAAAACAGACAAAAAAATTGATGAATAATTATTTTATACAGGTTGAAGTGCACACAGCACTTTGATGTGTACACTTCAACAAGGACACTCTTGGTTGTTCACATTATAGACAGAAGACACAAGGGGTGTAAACTTCAGGGCAAGATGCTACTGTGTACCTGAAACTTTCTAATAAAGGCAATCAGTCATTGTTGCAAGTATCTTATATATTATTAAGGGGAGGCCATTAACTCAGTGATAGCAGGTCGTAGTCGGGCTGGTCCCCAAACTATGACACAGTGCAGGGCACACATGCGAGGGGAGTGTCTCTGCAGGGGTTTCAGGTCTGGGGGCTTTTGGCGATGAGGTGATGGAAGTACGGTCAGTGACAGCTGTCTCATGTGCTCTTGAATCATGCCGCGTGTGGGAGTAGGGGGGTCTTTCCCAGTCTGAAAAAAAAGGGGAACCGCACACTGCCTACCACCCTCTGGGGCTTCGTCTAAGGTATACCCCAACTCGCTGCGTTCTCGCTTCTCCTTTCGCACTGCGCGGCAGTGCTGCTAGCGTCGGTCCGGCGCCCCACACTCGTGTTCGGTTGCTGCGGTAAAGCCAGAATGGTTAGGTGTCCACCGTACAGGTTGCAATTCTGCGGTCGGCTCCTGATGAGAACCATTTTCATTCTGTGTGCGGCAGGCTTACTGCAAACGGAGCTTGGGTGTTTGGATCTGTCTGTGATCAAGTTACAGTGCATCAGATATGATGGAAAGTGCCGTTTTGTGGGGCCTCACTTGACCTGGAAGTTTGAATAATGGTTTTGGTTCAAGGTTGTCCGTTCTTTCACCCACTATGAATGCAATCCATACAACCTACACTTTCCACGCTCCCTCTGTCTCTGATGTACAGAACAGCGGGTGATTTTTTTTTATCTCTCTTTCTTTCTCTTTAGAATATTTCTAATATCTTTTTAGAATGGTTTCTATTTCTGTCCCTTTTAGTGTTGCATGTATATGTGTATGCATGTCTAAATTCAATAAATAGATTGGAGAAAAAAAAAAGAACAGCAAGAGGTTATGGTGTAATGTGATTCTTACCCCACTATTGGTCACATGTGGTGATAAGCTGTGGCAGTTCTATGTACTTTGCTCACTCCCTCAGCTGTTGACTGCAAAGAAAGTCAGAAAATATGTGTTGCTTTGACCCAGGGAGTGCTAGTGAATATAATGGAAATAAAAAGAATGTTCTTCTTACCACGAGCAGCAGTTGATCACAGATCACTATTTGCCATATTAAATATACCTAGTTATCACAATTCAGAATCATACAAGTGAGATCTTTAAATATCATGGCATGCTCTCAGCCCAACCCCACCATGGAGTGCAAGTGAAGGTAAAATTATCTTTATTGTATTTATTTTTTTCCCTGAATTGCAAAGTTTCCCTATATTCCCTATATTTTCCTTGCTGCTCTTAAAATCTGCTTCCGAGGCACTCATTATTGCCATTTTTGCAGATGCTCTTATCCAGAGCAACTTACATAGGTTGCAGTTTTTACATGCTGTCTATTTATATCACTGTATATTTACAGAGGTAATTCTGGGTAAAGTACCTTGCCCAAGCTTAGGGTACAGCAGCAGTGCCCTAGTTGGGACTCAAGCCAGCAATCTTTTGGTTATGAGCCACTCAGCTCTCTCAACAATCAGCATTTTATTAAGTTTTTAAATTTATATTTATTTATCTTTGATTTAACAAGGAAAATCTCATTGACATAGTAATCTGTTTTACAAGGGATGCCTGGCCAAAAGGCAGGTAAAGTTACATAAACACACAAAATATATTAATGTACAGTATTCCTTGATTAAAACATTACAGTCACAGTGTACATCCATACAAATTAAAAGCAGGAACATTACACAATACTAACGTTATATACCAAGCATATGAACAATACAAGAGGAATAAGGATATCCAGTTACATTTCTTTCTGTAGCAAATTTCAGGACCATGGTACATAGTAGTTAAAACCCATCTTTCCCAGCTGACAGACAGTATGAGGTACCTTAAGGAGTAAGAAACAAATGAGTTGGAACAAAGGTTGTAGTTATTGCGGTTTCAAGATAGAAGAGAGCAGAGATAATACAGGACTAAAGCAAGGATAGCTTTGCAAAGGAAGAAATACCAAGAAGTAGGAAAACTTGCCGTCTCCTGCAAGAGGTAGTGATGAATGAGTGACTTAGCATTGGTGATAAAACTCAAGGCACCATGATAAGCTGCGTCAAATGATTTCAAAAATGTGGATGACGCGAGCATGTAAATGATATCTCAGCAGTCAATCATCACTACAAATGTTATTGAGACAAGATTATGCTTGACTTCAAAGGAAATGCAGGATTTGCTATATGAAAATTAAAACCCAGTTTCACTTTCAGCTTCCTTCATTATAAGGTTGTCAATATGAGTTTTTTGTTGATCCATATGATACATGAAGTTCCAGGCAAAGAGTCTGGAGGAGAATTCATAGGCAATTACCATGCAATTAACGAAACCTAGACAAACCATTCCCATCCCATATAAGAATCACACTTTCCACTTCCTTTCTGCATAAGCTGTTTAGAGCATCTGTCCTCCACCTCATCTCCCCCTTTCTTTTCCCCATTTCCACATGGGGGGGGGGGGTCAATAACTTTGGCTCTTGTCCCGGTGCTATCCTTTTGTTGAACTCAAAACCAAATAAGGTACCACTATAACCACATCAATGCAACCTTCAAGCTTTGATTGTATGGTAATTAATAGGTTGTAGTAATTGTAGATTACAACATCATCAATAAATTTCCCACTGATAGTAAACATGTTTATATCATTCTGTGTCAGCTGGCAAGATCTGAATTAAGCACATGTTTCAATTGGTAAAAAGTGACCTGAACAGTTACAAATCTGTTGCAGTTCAGTCATTTCCTGGGTTAAGGTGGGGGAAGCGTAAACAACAATACCATCTACATTTATATGGGTTTAAGGCTTTCATAACTGAATCAGTGTTGTTAATATAAATAGCGAGTGAACATGACTGGGCTCAGGAGTGAACCCTGAGGGGCCCCTTTAGAGACCTCCAAAATCCTTGATATCTGATATCTTGATATCTGAGAGAGAATTTTGAATCCAACTAACAACATTCATTCTAATTCTTATGCATTGTAATCTCTGCAGTAATAAGATGTGATCAAGAGTTTTGAATGATTTAGAAAAGGTCAATAAAAGAGTGGCACAGTAATGTTTGCAATCAACATCTTGGGTAATGCCATTAATTACTGACAAACTGGCAGAAGTAATACTATGGCCTTGTCCAAACCTTGATTGGACATTGCTCAAGATTAAATTCATCTCCAGGAAATCTTCAAGATGGTTGTTCACATTGGCCCCTAATATCTTGGCAAGATAAGAGAGCTTAGAAATATATTGATAGTTATTTAGATCAGAAGAGTCTCCTTTTTGAAAAGATTAAGACATAGGCCAATTTCCAAACAGCAGGGATAGAATTAGTTGACCATTAAAAATAAAAAATATGGGTTATGTTTTTTTTTTTACCTATAATTTACCTACACTGTGAGCTTCAGGAGACAATTGGGGACCAGCTGACTTCCTTACACCAATGCCTTTCAATGTGCTGCAAACATCATTGTGGGATACTCTGAACTGTAGCTGGAGAAGGATTTGACAGTGTGTCATTCAGTCAGAAGTGAAGCTGTCCATGGAGATCCATGTCTTTTTCAAAGCCACACCAACCACAGCACTGTTCTTCAACAGAGCATCACTTTCCTAGGGTGAGATAGAAAACTGGCCCCCAGCCACAGTGACCAGTGATCAAAGTACTACGAAACAGTCTGCTTCTAGATCATTTCAAACTACACGGAGCAAGGGCTGGTTGATTTTTTTAAACCAACACTAAACTGTATGAACAGGACAGAAACAAGCCCTTGATGAAAGTGCAGCTCATTTCAGAGTAAGTGACACAGAAATGAATGACAAAAATACTATATATGGAACAAGGAAAGCTTTTGGTTTAAATCCATTCCAAATATTGAAATGTGGCTCTTAACTGCTATGTGTTTGCAGAGGTTTTATTTCCTTAACACATTTCTTTTGGACAATTGGATTTATGGTGTGATTTGGGATTAAAATAAAAAAAAGTATTTTATGTAATCAGGCAAACTATTATAGCTGTTCAAATAAAAAAAAATGCAATACAGCAACTGCTATCAAATCGGGCTTTGATAGTATCTTTTTGATGAACTACTGTGGTTCAATTATAAAAGTAAACATGAGTCATTTAAGTCGAGTGTGCTGTTTTCAGAAGTTTGGTTAGAGTAATTTCGTTAAAATGTTTCACAACTTTACAGTAAAGCAGGAAGCAGTGCAGTTGTTTGTCCCGTTTCACGATATTACTGTCAGCTTCCTTGCAAAGCTGATCAAAGACTGTAAGTAAAAGTGTCTGAACTCACCTAAGCCAGGGGCAGTTAACTGTGGACCTGGAGGGCTGCAATCCAGAAGATTCTCCTTAAACCATTGACCATTAATGGATGTGGGAACTGGCTACAAAAAAAGTGTACAGTGCATTAGTCATTCAGCCACCCAGTCAGTAAGTTTATTGGTCAGCCACCCAGTCAGCTAGCCACTCACTCACTCAGTCAGTCAACTTTTATTGAAATATGAAAATGACACTACTGTGGCTGAGTGGTCTAAGATGCTGCATTGAGGCTTCAGTCTCTTTGGAGGCCAATGTTCAAGTCCATCCACTGCAGGTTTGGACGGCAGTGTAGCATATTGGTAAGGAGCAGGACTTGCAACCAAAGGGTTGCCAGTTTAATTCCCTGCTGGTGCACTGTTGTTGTACCCTTGGGCAAGGTGCTTAACCCAGAATTGTCTCAGTAAATATCCAGTGATATAAATGGGTAACGGATAAAAACTATAACCTATGTAAGTTGCTCTGGATAAGAGCACGTGCTAAATTACAATAATGGAATGAAATGTAATAATGTATCACCCATAGAATTGCTAAGTGGTTTTCACAGTCCCACACAAGTGACTGTGGCAAGAATATTCAGTGAGGGGTTTTATCCTCTCAAAGATCAAAAGGTGGTTGCAGGTCAGGTTTATTTCCTCCAGATCATTAAGGTCTGAGCTTGAATTCTCTGGGAATCTCCACTAAGCTGTTCACATTTCATTCTACACATCAGCAGCCCTGGGCTAACCTTTGAATTATTACAATTTATTGACAAATAAATTAGACAAATGTAACGTATGAAATCTTTGAGACTGCAGTGCTGACAGACATCAAGGGTAGGAGAAGCACTAGTCAACCTGGAACTTTACATCCTGTCAGTGAAGTGTTGCTAACTCCCTTTTTGGTGCGGTCAGATAGTTTTGATTTTATGTAGGATCTGTGTCGCAGTATCCAGTGCTTGTTGAAGGAAAATGAGGATGAAGCTTGGGCTGTCTGACAGTAAGAAAAATGTATAGATAAAATTTTCTTGTTGTTTTTTCTTTCTTTAGCGACAGGAAATGTTTAAACGTAGCTGTATTCCTCAGGTGGAAAAAGTCACTCTTGAAATGACATGCAGTCGGTTGCAAAACAATGTTTGAAGACGCTGAAACAGCAAAGTGTAGAAAAATAAATACCCTATGTTTCGAAATGTAAAACCCAGCCAACATACTCATCTCTATGTCAGAAGAAGAAAGCCAGATTGTTCTACTGCTGTGGGCTCCTGGTCATTGTTGGCTCATGACATGGCTAGGATTGAATCTAGGCCATAGGGCTCAGCCAGATATCAAGACAAGGCCATTGCCACCCAGAAGCCTGCATTTTCAATAGTGACAGAAAGAACAGGAAGACTCATATAGTTAAACACAATGTAAGTGCTATAACCCAACTGATACACATTTCTGCAAACTATCACTTGCCCACAGCTTTATACCTTTTGTAAATGTTTTTTATATTATGGTAAGAAATGGTAATGAGAAGAATACAATTCAATAAAGCACTTTTATCATGCATCACTGCAGTGCATCAATTTAAACCCAGCTGTAACCCTGTCTGTGGAAACAAAAAATAAGCTTTTTCACATTTCCTTTAAGATACATCACATAAATTGTTATATTCCAGGTTAATAGGGAGAGATACAGAGAACTGGATATAAGTCTGAAACTCAAAGAAGCCCAGATTTGGTACCAGCGCTTGGCAGTTGTGCTCAAATGAAAGAGAAGAGCCAGTTCTTTTGAAAGACCTTTCTTGTCACCCCTGCCACCAGCACCCACAATTCTCAAAGTGGTGCAACACCGCGCACTGTATGCACGGTACGTGGCATTACCACTGTTTATTTACGATAATCTTATTCAGGGCAGTGACTCTCAAAGGCTGTTGGGTGTCTGTGTGGTTTACCCCAGGGCTGAGTCTTCTCGGAAAGAAATCCTGGTCCGAGACCACAGGGAGGGGCAGTGCCAAAGCTCAACTGGCATTGCCAAAGCTCACTACAACCAAAATTTGCCACCCAGACCAAATGCCCTGTGTGGCAGCCACTTCACACTTCAGGAAGATAAGAGGGAGCGTCATCTGTCCCCAGGAGGACGTTGAAGCTGCCACACGTTGTTGTCACAGTTGCAGAAATCATTTGCCTAAAATGCCATGTACAGTAGACACTTACCATTTACAGATTTTCAGATTATTTTCATGTAATTGTCAGACAGCACTAGTACTCCTGGTCCCATGAATGTATGTATTAATTTCAGTATACACTGATCACTTGTTTATTGCAGTCTTACATATTTTTATACTTAAATGTACTTGTTGCCATACCTGGAACATGGAACAAATCCCCCTTTGTGCAAGAGATTTTAGCATTAGTGAAGTATAATAAAATGCAGAAAGGCACAGGAAAGCATCAACAGTTTTTGTCCAATTAGCAGGAGTCTCTTGCACATGGTGAGAACCTCCCACATATGATAAATGGCAATAGTAAGGTAAAGTATTGATAATTTGTCAGAGAACCACTACAGTAGTCTTTTAAACAATAGAATCGACTTCACTGGCAAAGCAAATGCCTATTTCCAACCCTTTTGTGAAAGGCATTCATCTTCAATGACCAAAGTGCTGGAACGTTTGGCCAACTGGAAAAGTGTCAGTCACATCTGAGTGTGAAGCAGTGCTAAATATATGGCTACTAGCACTTCATCTCACACCTAGGTTGCACAAGTTAGCTTTTGGTAGGGCCTGAGTAGTGTTATGCTCAAACTCACTGGTCTGGGAGCGTTGTTAGCCTGGTCTGGCACTGTTGCTCATTCAACTTTAACAGATCCACTTCTGTTCTCTTGTGCTGGAGGTCACTCTGGATAAGAGCACCTGCTAAATTATTGTAATGTAATGCAATGTAACTTAAAAGGCACTAAAGGGGAAAAATGAAAAAATAAAACCCAGGGCAAAATATTTATTGGACATACCAATCATTTAAAAATCAGCTTAGTGGTGACCAGCTTGGTGTCTGTTTGGTAAAGTGAAGCTAAATTTGAGGGGTTCACATTCAAGTACTTCTTGGCATACTTTCCCCAGAAAAAATGACTTAAGTTGTATGGATTATTCATACAGGTTCAACAATAACTGTAAGGTAAGTGACTGATGTTTTTGGTGCCCTTTAAATGCAGACTGTTTCAGAGCCCCAGTACTTGACATACTCTCACAATGTCACATAGGCCCTTCAAAGGAAATGTATTCTGGGTTAGGTGTAGAGGTGGTCACACTGCTTCCTGTGAGCTTTTAAAACCACATAAAATGAAATGGACCTTGACACATTGACTTCCTAGCAGCTTGCATTAATTGATGATACCACTCCACTCCTTCCACTCCACTGTAAAAGGTCATGGTTTCTTATGCCTGCACTAGCCGATGACAAATGCAGACCCCAGTCCCCCTCAGACTGACACCCCCTCAACTCTGATGACTACAACCAAAAATGAGTCAGTGCCCCACAGTTCTGAAGCCCTGCAGACCTCTGTGGAGTCCACCATCTATTGACTCAATCGCTTGACATATGACCACTTACAGCAGGGGTTTTCAAAGCTGCTGTTGGGACACGCAAATGGAGCATGTGATGTCAATCGCTTGGGGTTTGGATAGGATAACCTTGCATTATGTGTGAATGTATCAAGATGTGTTAAATTGCCCACTGGACAAAATGAGTTTGAACTGTTGAAATACTAACAGACTTCACGTAACATCGTCACCGTTTCTCTTAAGTCACGTCCTGACACATGATCAGAAGGGGAGCCGTTGAAACTTTTGTCATACTGCTATGGCACTTACTGTTGCTGGCATGTTGCTCATGAACACTTAAATGGGTGACTTAAATGGGTACAAGGTTTTTAGGAACATTTAGTTTGGCAGCCTCTGAAAATAAACGAAATATCTTGTGTACCAAGCTAAAATTTGGAATACTTGCTGACACTTTTTTACTCAACATTAAGGACATGACGCCATTGCTTTAGATTGAATATTATGTATTCAATAGGGAGGTAAGGGAAATTGTGTCACAGGGTCAGTAATTCGAATTGACTGGATTCTGTATGCTCTGGATTCATGTGTGAGACAAGTCCGTTGTTATTCATTGTGCGCTTTTGCTTTACAAGAAGCTGGAAGTCCAACTCACCTGATTTTCAAGAAACTCTACAGCAAGAGCTGTTCCTCTAATTGTCCTCTTTCAAACTGATAGCGTGAAAGAGTTCCAGATGAAGCCAGTGACCATTAACAGAGCTGTAGACATTTACACATCTTTGAAAATGACAAACGAAATGGTGGATGGACACAGCTGTCAGTTGTGGTAAATGCCTGTGCAAAAAGTTTTCATTCTGTTATTGCGGCTTTACTCATAGATGACATTACAGTAACGGCTTTTCTTGTCAAGTCATCTAAGTTGTAGAGTTGTAGAACAGTATTCATGAGAAACATTCATGTAGAAACATTCTGAGAAATAGCAATGTAATTCTAGTTACATATAGTTACACTATAGGGGACATACTGGGCTACAAGAATAATTTATTGGTTAAAACCACATCAATGTGTTTCAGCAATTTCTTCTTCAGGGTGGTTTCGGAAATGGCTGAGTCAGGCAAGCCCTGTTCACACATGATATGCTCATTACCAATCAAAACACAACTTGCTTTTGACATTTCCAATAGCCAATGGGAATTGCTCATTAAACATGTGACCATATGACACAGACCAATAGAAATAGGTATACAGTTCAAAAAAAAAGTTAAAGAAGGTGATGAAAAATTATAAACACTTAACTTCCTTTACCTACCAGTCAAAGGTGATATTCAACATTGTAGGTTGTTAAGAAGAAATGTTGTGCAACCCAACTAATCTCCAGCACAGCTACTAAGTCTTCATAGAAAATGATGCCATTGTATCTTGTCACCATAACATAAATACCCTATGAAACATACAAGTATTCATTTTTTTCAATGGTAAATAAGCACAAACAGAACCAGCACTATACTGTGCAACCACCTTTAAGACAACAGAGGAAGTGATGATAATGCTGTAGAAGACAGCATTGTCTAAGTTTAAGATCCTAAAATGTAATATTACAACACAAACCAATTGCTAAACACTACTGTCCATCACTACTGTCTAAAATATCTTAAAAACAGCAGTGAACATATCGTCATGTGTGCATTATTTGTCAAGCTGTTATTTCTTTAGAACCCCTTTCCTATACATTATGTCTGAAATATGCTTTTTACAGGCATTCTCCATTAAGTATTGATACCTAGCACCAGAATGATTATGATTTTACCATGCACAATTATTTCATGTATTTATTTATATTAAAGGAAAAGGCATCTGATAAAAATGAATGTATCTTAGAAAACAGATTTGGCACAACTCAACATTTTTGTCATCAGAAGACAGCACTTTGCCTCATCAAAACCTCTTTCCCCTAGATGATACAGCACTGCCCTCTACTGTCAGGAAACAACCATAGGCATTCTGTACAATGCACACATACAGGAGTATCACTACATTATACAGCACCTAAGAGTAAATGAAACTGAAAGGACAGAGATTTCAATATACTCTCATAGGAAATGCAACGATCATGTTAAGCCAATCACTTCTTTTAGTGTTATAGCACCATTTCAGACTATATGTCATATTCCATTATTTTGCTTTAGCTCCATGGAACCAATTTCACATGCAAAGGTACAAAATTAAAACTGCCAGAGAAAATACATTTGTTTTTTCAGGCTGGCTCAGACATGGAAATCATTTACAGTCGTATAAGTGTACAATTTAAACTGAGGAGAAATTATGGTCTGTCTAGGATGTCTGTTTCAGAAAGATATGCAGTGCTCCTTGTGTCTTCAGTCATCTTGAACTTAGTCGATATTTGTCTGAGGGAGAAAATCAAATAGACCTGCATTTGTATGGCAGATGAATGAATTGTAATTGCAGTGAATTTATTATTGTGAAGAAAGTGGAGTCACACTTTCTTTATTATTATTATTATTATTATTATACTTGTTATTATAACATAACAATATACTTGTTAGTATAATGTAATACTACCATGTTACAAACAGAGTACAGAATCAGAAATCACTCACATTTTTTAATTATCGCTGTTAATAAACTGTCCAGTACATTATTTGAAAACAACTCAAAACAGTCTCAGTAAAAAACACAGTATGCAACACTTTGATCTGGAGAAAACCCTGACATGTCAACACTAACACAGGCCATGAGTGTTTTCAACTCTGTATTACAACTGTACTAGTTAAAAACATTTGGAATCCGCTCAAAAGTGGTCATGGCTGTTGCACATACCTCTTCTGAGGATACATTCTCCAAATTTGTATTTCTTCTGTTTATTATTTCATAATTGCTGGAGTTGCTCAAGCTTCATCTGCCATCAAATAAAACACCTGTTGTCAACATTGACATGAAAAATGACTTGGAAAAATGGTTACTCACTAAATCAGATTTTATTCATTGATCGTTAATGCCATCATATTAAATGTCTCTCTGTAGCCAACCACCTGGGTGTCAACAGAACCCTTTTCCCACCCTGATGTTTGCTGCATATGCCAACAGATTAATATTAATCAAAGTTTTAGCTCTTACAGTATGCACCCTTCCAGGTCTGCACTGACTCTGACATGTTGTGATCTTTGATATGCACTGAGAATGACAAGTCAAAACTTGAACTTTTTTCAGACAAGACGGTGCTGTTCCTAATCATGCAAATAATCAATGGAAAAAATGATTGTAGGTATTTCCCAGGACTGGCAGAACATGCCGAGGAAGGTATTCCCCTGTACTTCTTGTTTCTTTTCTTGGCAGATCTACTGCACACCAGCAATACAAATCACCAAGACAAATACAGGGCTAATTTAAAAATGGTGAAAACTGGTTCGTTTTCAGCGTATTCTCTCTAAATATTCACGCTACAAATGTCACACTTATCAGGGATTCAGCTGCTGCTTGCCAAGATGACCAGTTTCTGGGCTCTATGTCTCATTTAGTTAATGTCTTTCACTTGTGCTAATTAGTTATCGGCTTCACCTGCATTTTCTGTTATTTAAGCCCTGCACTTGGTCAATGTATTTGCACAGTCTTGAGCTGCTATGCTTGTTGTTGTTGTTGTTGTTGTTGTTGTTGTTGTTGTGTGAAATCTTGTACAAAGCTTGTTGTGCCCTCTCTCAAGTCCTCAGTAGAGGAAAAATTATTTTCTTTGAACTGAGCCTATTGGTGTCCTGCCTCACCTTTGCACTTGGATTCACGTTGCTCCTTGTAACAACACTAATGTACATTACTGTCACACCCGCTCCCAGTCAGCCAGCTCAGCCACGCCCAGTTCAGCCTGGCTCAACCACACCCACTCAACCACACCCACTCAAGCACACCTGCGATCCATTCCTTCAATTAAGCCCTGCCTTTATAAGGACTCAGTTTCAGTTACCTCATTGTGAGGTATTGTTTCCCTGATTCATTACCAAGCCTGCTCTCTGCCATTCCACTGTGTTATTCCTGTGTTTTGAACTCTCGCCTGTTTTTGGACCTTGCTTGTGTGTTTTTTGATTCTGGTTTGGAGTGCTTCTGATTCCTCCTGCCAACCTGTTTTGCCCCCTACCGCGTTTTTGGATTCTGTCATTAAAACCCGTAAACCGCATTTGGATCCCAGTCTGTTTCATTACAATTACAAATCAAGGTATCATAAATGAGTACTTATTCTGACCCAAGTGACTGAAAGTACAAAGGCAGTAAAAGATTTGGTCTATACAATGAACTTTAATTTCAAAAGCCAAATTCCAATGACAATACCCACAAAAAAGCAAGCACATGTGGAATGAGGTTTCATAGTGAATTAAAGTCATCTTTATTGATTTTGGGATTTATCTGAAGTTTTGACGGAAAAGAATAATATCACTGTCTATTTTGATATACAAACTATAAGGAGTACCCTTAATGTACAGTAATATTGTAATACAGTAATATGACTCTTTTCCTCCAAAACGTTGGATAGAATATTCAATTATATGCATATTTTTGTAGAATATATTAGGAAAAACACCAAGGTTTTTACATGTTTCCTGTTGCGATTTGACACGCAATGGACTGCACAGAAACTCATGTGGATGTGTATTTCCAGAAACTGAGAGGCATTACCAGAATTCCAACACACCTGAAAATAAATGGAAAAAGATGACCTTTGTATTGCTTTACAGGTTTTTTCCAGCTTGTTTTCTTTGTCAGAAACAATGCATCTGACAACGAATGGAAAAATTCCTTGATATTTGCATTACGTAATCCTCTTTTTTAATTCCTGAAGCACTTGAAGCTTTGTTGTCCAAGGCCAAAAAGAGATCGCTGTAGTGGTGAAAGTAAGTTGTTTCAGTACGTACCACCTGAGCATTAGAGACCATGAAACATTTTTGAATCTGTCAGTTCATGATATGGGTACAATGTATAGTGTTTCACATCAATGACATATGGAAATGTTATCTGCAGTAATTAAATGTCAAAAAGTAATGAATTTCTGAAGAGTTACTCCAGAGAGATCAATAAGCAATTTCTGAGGTCAAAGGTCAGGGAATGCACGTTCATATGTTCATGTTTGCATGTTTCATGGTTCAATCCAACTATTTTCAAGAATTTTGAAAGTAGTTTTATGGGCTGCATTTTCTTATAATGAGCCGTAGTGCATCTGGCACCACACTTTTGTCAGAGAAGCAGTCAAATAAAGAAAGCAGATTGGGGGGGGGGGGGGGGGTACTGAATGAATTGGTTGAACAATCTGTGGACCTGTCGAGTGGTCTTTAGACGTGGTTAATCCTGGACCATAGCAGTCTTCTCTGGATCCGTTGCCACCCCTGCCCAGTTCAACAAGGTACCCACACCTCCCCCTCCAGCAGCTTGCATTTCTGAGGCCGCATCTTAAGCCTGCACTGGGCTAGCCTCACAAAGCCCTGTTCAGGGTGCTGTAGGATTTATGAATGGAAGAGAACACCATTGCATCATGGAGGTATGTCTAGTCATTCTGTCATGACTCATTCTGTAGAGCCCTGCATGAGGTGTTGGAAGTTGGCAGGAGCATTACAGAGACTGAATGCCACCCTCCAGAATTCGTACAGGCCTACGAGGGTAGCGAGTGTGGTCTTTTCCTGCTCCTGCAGGTTCTGCGCCCCCTGTCAGTACCTGCTGGCCAGATTGGAATACCATCCCCTTTATCCCTATCAACTCCTCCTAGATTCCCTGATCCTCCATCAGCAACACAACAGGGTCCACCTTACATTAGCTTCCAAGCACACCACCACAAGGTAAGCCACCTCCACCACTCACATACTCCCATGTGCTCACAGATTAAAAAAAAGCAAACTTGACTCTTTCGCTTTATAAAAACTTTTTAGCTTTTTAAAGAATTTGCTGCACATTGCCAGCTAGCTCCCCTTTAACGCCCAGTTTTCCCGACTGCCCCACCTCTCACTCTAAACACAGATCATCTTCCCACTCTTTGCAGCTTCTCCACCCCCGCAGAAAACAGCTCATGCAACAGGTCATTTCTGTGAAAAACACACAACTCTCTCAACACGAGGTGCTTGTGACGCGACGGAGAGCGTCAAACAGGTGACGACAACAGAGATTGGGGTAAACGAAGACAAGACGTTTAATAGTGCTATACAACAATTACAAACAAAACAAATAAATAACTATTTGCAATTACGAATCACCAACACAGGGCACTTGTTCCCCAAGTGTCTCCTTCTTAGTGGTGTTACCCTTGAAACCGAGGTTTCGAAGCTTGTGTCAAAAACATGAAGCACGTCCTGTCGGAGCTCCGTATTGAGGCTTGTATTGTTTTGGCGAAATGACGTCCCCTGTGCCGTTTGAAGCCTCATTTCACTGCTGCTTCGAGAAAGGTTTCAATTTTGGTGCAACATTTCGACTGTTTCTCTAAAATGCATGGGTTGTTGTCAGTGTCAGTGCTCCGCCTCCTTAGCTGTTGTGTTTTTGTTTTTTCCTTGCCCATGTGCTTTTGTTTTCCTTGTGTTTTAGTCCTGCCCCGCTCCCCGCCCGGTCTCCGCCCGCCTGATTGCCTGCACACCTGCTTCCCATTCCCTCGTCTGCCCTGCCCTATATCTTCCCTGCTTTTCCCTGTCCTGTTGCTAGTTCGTCACAGTGTTTTTCGCCTGTTTCGTCCCCGCCGTTTGCGTTTTGCTTCTGTCTGCCTGTTTTTCGTTTTTTGACCCTGCTCTTACCCAGACCTCGTTTTTGCCTGCCTCCTTGTCTCGTTCGCCTGATTGCCTGCCTGTCCGGTTCCCGACCTTGCCTGCTCCCGTTTCCCGATCCTCGCTCTGTCCACGGACTGTCTCCCGGTTTTCGACCCTGCCCGTTTTCTGATTAGCGATTCTGCCTCACGATTCTATTAAAGACGCTTGGAACCCGAAGCTCCCGTGGTCCGCGCCTGAGTCCCTGCCTGAGCCCTGACAGTCAGTGTTTGAGGTAGTTGGAGATTTTGATTTTGTGATAATAGTATATTGATTGAGATGAAGCCAGCAACTTGTAGATAACTCTGATCTGATTTCTCTAGCTTGTAGGCTATGATTTCCATGAAACATAACATAAGCCTAATTATGTTATTTCATGTTGTCACAGATCATTTTGCAACATGTTTTCCACTCTGTCCACTTTAAAGAACCTTCAACGTCAGAATGGCTTACTCTACCCAGATAAACACTCACTGATCAGATTTATATTATTATATTATAATATATTAGAGGCTATAGGCAGGTATTGCCAAAGTCCTTGCATTACTATGAAAAGACTAATACCTAGATCATACCTGAACAGTTTCAATTTCATTACAAAATAACACTGACCACTTGAAATGAGCTATTTCTTTATTTGACATGACTTTCATGTGTAGGCCTATGCATGTTAATGCATCAGGCCCTTGCTAACCCATAGGCTAGCGCACATCTCGACGCTGTCACCGTGCCAAGAATTTTTCTCGTATCGTATTTTCATTGGCCAGCAGGTGTACCTAGAGTGCATTCGAAGCCTCGAGAAATGAACCACTTTTCGATACATCTGGCTGGAAAGCTGGAAAGCTTCAAGGCTTCATGAAGCTTCATCTCGCCATCACTAGTCAATACTCTCTATACAGCCTCTCCCCAAATGAAGGAACTTGGGCGCTTAAATGGTGTTAGTCCCGCCCTGGACGTTATAACCCATTACCTGGGTCAAAATATTAAAAACAATTACAAAAATAAAGCACAGAATTATGACAGTGATAAATTGCTGATGCAATAAACGCATTTCATCAACAACCCCACGTTTCCTTTAAAATAAGCACACTGCAGGATAAATTGACACTGGCAGCACAAACTCCCTTTCGCGTTTCAACAAATGGAAACAACTACGTTACCCATAATCCTATGCACTCCATTGCCTGTTAGTTCTCGGCAGCAGCTCTAACCCACAGGTGAGCCGTTTAAACTTGTAATTATTACATTTCGTCTTAAAGTGAAAATCTTAGTTACTTGGTTGTTATATTGGCTAACACGATTGCTTATTTTCGTGTGCACCCAAAAACAAAGCGTTCGTGTTCGCTACGTTATAGTTTTACAAAATCCGAACAACAACCAAACAATGCTATACATTGCCATACAACTAACTTCTCTCCTTTTGCAGGACTGAACACAACACAGCTAGCCCGGATGATCTGCACCAAAGAAATAAACAGATGCAATTGAAAACTGAGTATTCTTTTACACTGCGCAAATAAATCTATTGCCGCGGGCGCGCAAGTCTGTGCGGAGAATTCTTTCTCCGTCACAGTGCTAAACAACTAAATAAATCACTGGAATATTTTACAAAAAATATTCGAGAACTATAAAAATAAAGAAATGATCATTTAAATATCGAAGTGTGCTTGTTTAATAAATAACTACAACATCATTTGTTACACCACTTGATTACTTGGATGCACATTACCATTTAAAAGCCACTAAGAAGACAGTTTTTTTTTTTTTTCATCAAATCCATATAGTCACAAAATGAAGTAACTGGATAAATTAATGAACTGTAGAAACAGAACAGATCAGTGTACAATGTATTGATTCGTTCAGTGCTTGGGGGCATTTATGTTCAATGACTCTACTAGATCTGATACGCCTACCCCAATGTAACTTTTTCCTCTCACTTTTTTTTTTTTGCCTGTATTTCTATAGGTTGATGTAGTTGTCATTCAAAGCATACGAGGAGGTTGCCTGACTGGTGAGTCAAATGAACAAATCATTCAGAATAGTGATCCAGTGCACACAGTACTCATCAAAAAGCATTGTTAGTCTACTAAGAGCTATGTTTAAAAAAATAAACTGTCAAAAAAGAGGGAACCCACAAGTGCAGATGTATAACCCAAGCCCTTATTATGGGCCAAAGAAGACCTTTAAAGACTGGTGAAGTTTGTTACACTGTATATATGTCTCCAGAATGTGATGAAATTAAATATGACCAGTAAAAAGTAAATGTTACTCATTAAACAATTAAGTTACACCATTTAATTGGTCATCATGCGGTGGTGTTTGGTGCTGTTGTAGTATTAGGTGGCACTCCATTTCCTGTGGAGCTGTGATAGGGCAAAAATAAAAACAGGAAGTTTGATGCCTTTGATATGAAGAGCTCAGAAAGCACATTAAAAATCAGATCATTTCCACCCCCTTCAGCATACAGTACAGTGCACAGAAGAAAACGTTTCTGAGACAGGTTTCTGAGCGCAGCTTCTGCTTTAATGGTTTGAGGGATGCCTGAAGTCACAATTCTCTACACCTTTGGTTTTTTGGTAAGAAAATGAATAGAACATATAAAGATAATAAAGCAATAAGAACTGAAAGCAAAGCAGAATGGAAAGGCAGTCTACAGTCCTGGTATGGTAGAATGAAACTGTACAGCAGTACTGAAAGGGAATGCTATGGTGGTATTTACTAAATTTGAGTTATCCAAGCTATGCTCATCTTTGTGAGAGTTTGTGTTACAATTTGATGCAGAATGCTGATATATTTTGGTTCCCCACAGCATGCTCTACATGTCTGATTAACCTGACACTTGAAACCACTGTATAGAAAGAACCAGACAGAATCCAGGACTGCACCTTTGATCCTAGTGATTATTGCAATTAATGTTTATCCTTGTTTTTTTTTTTTCTTTTCACCATCTGCGCAACCAAATTATTTTTGAGCATTTTCATATTTCTTCCTCTGTGTTGCTTTTGTGGCCACTTAGTTATTGTCTGTCATGTGTTGCTGTATGTTATGTGGCTTGCATGTACCTACATTGTATTTTTAAATAACTTATTAAAGACACACATTTGGCCAAACATGTACTCAGACTATGATGAATGCTCTGGTTTGCCCTGTTTCTGCTTTTAGTGATTTCTGTGGCTTCAAGAGCATGTAAAGCACTTGACTGTGCATGCAAGTAAGAGTGCCTAGAAACCGTAGCATTTATAAAACGCAAAGAGATAAGCTGGCAACAAGTCAACAAAATACGATCATTGATCATCAGGCTCTCTTGTTACTCTTAGTTCTGGTTGTGTTTTAGGTTAATTTTACCCTGTCAAGAAGTTATTCATTAGATAATTATAATTATTTTTACCCCATCTGTGTTGATCTATTGTCTAGTCTTGTATTTTAAATTTGTAGTTTGTTATTGAGGCTACTAATGATCAACTAACCATTCATGGGACAATGGATAAATATTACCCAAATGTTCATTTTTTGATGCATTTTGAATGCTTGCATTTTTCAATCTTGCCATATGGAGTTTAAATATGCATTCTGATTGAGAGGGTCCCCTGATGGGTGGGGTTACCACACACCTACATGTGCAAGAGTAATACAAGGGGCTCATTTTTCAGATTTATAACTTAATATATCTTCATTCATAAGGAAAATTGAGAACATCTTGAAAAGACACATAATATTTTGACAAGAAACATATTTACATTAAAATGTATCATTTTTCCACAATGGCAACCCTATGGTCAAAATTAGAGCATCTTACCAATGGAAGAAATTGATCTGTGTAGTAAGAACTCTCAGGCAGTTCTTTAGCTTAAAGGTATTGTCTGTATTTGTTCAAAAAGCATATTTAAATAATGTCAAAGAAAGTTCCTCAAATTTATCCAACTACAGCATAACAATTTCAAAGCCAGAAGAAAGTCATCAGCAGAAGAACACCTGATGATTGAACTGTCCTCACTGTCTTGTTTTTGCTGGATTGTGTTGTTTTAGTCACTGCTCCAGTTCTGAATGAAGTTCGTATCAGCCAATCACCTGCAAGAATCTGTCGCCATGTTGGGGAAACAGTTACATTTTCGTGTGAGATCCAATCAGATGCTGTGCAGCTGGAAAGTTGCATTTCTTCCTGGTACAGTGAAAAATCAGGTCAGAAGAACGATGTGGAGGATGCATACCCAGACCGCCACTGCAAACAAGAGGACATGGGCACCTACTCCTTCCTCAAAATCAACAGTCTGCATGAGCGTGATGACAATGTTATATTCTGGTGTGAAATAGAGGGCAAAACTGGAGATCATATTCACTTTGCACGGGGAAAAGGCAGCATTGTTGAGGTGAAGGACCCAAGGAAAGGACAGTGCACCAACAGAAAGCAAGGTTTGTGGTGTTACTTTATAGCAGTTAACATCTGTCCCACTATAGGTGAAAATGTAGCAGGTGTTAAATTTTGTCAATAGATTGTCCAGTTGGTTCTATTACTGAGTACTGCATTTGTCATATTTTAACCAGCTGAATTTCTCACAGTTTTGATATTGTTAGCAACCAAAGGAAAGGTAGAAAATTTGATGGATTGTAGCCCTCACAGATCAGGTTTGTAAGGTGTAATGAGACCAGATAATTTAACCATTATTTATGGTTGTTCAGAAATGGTAACAACACTCTTTATTTCCACTGGAATCCAGTCTTCTCTAGTTTAGGATATCCCACATGTGAATATGGTGATGGCACAACCTGTAATGTGACTGATCCGCCTCCCCCAAACATTAACACTGTACTGGGTGGTAAATAAGGGCCATTTGCATTTATATTACATTATTATTATTTAGCAGATGCTCTTATCCAGAGCAACTTACATTTGTTACAATTTTTACTTTATCCATTTATACAGCTGGATATTTGCTGAGACAGTTGTGGGTTAAATACCTTGACCAGGAGTGTAGCAATAGTGCTCTATCGGGGAATTGAACCGGCAAGCTTTTGGTTACAAGTACTGCTCCTTACCACTATGCTACACTGCCACGCCGCATTTCACAGTCAGAAGAGAATACAGAGTATTAAGAGGATGTCTCAAAGTTACGCACAAATCCTGCTGGGTTGCTCTCGCGTGAGTATAATGTTGCGCTCACACCGGTCGCGACGGCGAGCGGCAAAGCGGCCGGAAGTCATTCATTTCCAATGGTCGCTGGGCGACGCTGAGTGACATGGCGAATCTCGTCGCCTGGCGATGGATCGCCGCGGACGGGATTCTTTAATGACAAAGTGTGAAACTGAAACAGACATGGAAATGAAATTACATTTACATTTATTCGTTTGGCAGACGCTTTTATCCAAAGCGACTTACATAGGTTACAGTTCTTTACAATGTTATCCATTTATACAGCTGGATATTTACTGAGGCAACTGTGGGTTAAGTACCTTGCCCAAGGGTACAGCAGCAGTGTCCCAGCGGGGATTGAACCGGCAACCTTTCGGTTACGAGTCCTGCTCCTTAACCACTATGCTACACTGCCGATTGATATCAGTTCCCGTATGAAATACAGTTTACATATCGTAACTGTACACATTACATTATATAAATGCACCATTATACACTGCTAATAAGCTAAGATACAGAACCGCCGACATTTAAGTAACAATGACAACTAGCATCGTTGATAGCTACCACAATACAGCTAAATTAAATAACACAAAACGGCTTTTATCAGCAGAAAATAATGTTAAACAATGACTTACGGATATGGCCTTCATAAACTTAGAGAAGGGGTTGTAACGAGCAGGGGTCGCCTGCACGATTTCATTTTGGGTACGCACACACACATCGAGAGAGAGCTGAGAGAGAGAAACGCCATGACTGATTAATGAGTAATTAAATCTGGCCTACCTATTTGAAGTTTACTCTCCTTCTCCCGGTCGCATCGAATTGTTTGAGCACTTCCTCACAGACCTTTGATCACATTGCCTAAAATATTTCGGGACATTCCACAACGCTTAACGTGGCTTAATGTTCCAAAACTGCGATCAAAGTTCACCAAATTTCTCTCAGACATCTCTTGTCAGAAACACTTCCTCCTGTCAAAAAAATCAAAGCCGAAATCCTAGGAGTATGGTCGTTATCTCACGTTAAGCGTTTTCCTCTCCATTAACGCCCATAATAAGGAAAAAGCTTAACGTGGCTTAATGTCCCAAAACGGCGATCAATGATCACCAAATTTGTCTGACATCTCACATGTCATAAACACTATCTCCGATCAAAAAGGCAAAACTGAAACCCAATGAAAGGGGTAACTATCTTGCGTTAATCCGTTTCTTCTCCATTGACCCCCATTATAAGGAAAAAGCTTAACCTGTTAGGGCATCACTTGAGCTACAGCCTACACTGGGGTGGTGATCAGCAATGTGTAGGCCTACTGTTGTAATAAGGAACATTAAGGCTTTTCTGCCATTAGGCTATAAGAAACAAGCTTAACGTGGCTTAATGTACCTATAAACACCGATCAAAGAAGACCAAATTTCTCTCACACATCTCTTGTCATAAACACTTTCACATATTAAAAAATCAAAAACGAAATCCAAGGAATATGGTCGTTATCTTAGCCTTTTTCTTATGTCCGGTACTTAATAAAATCGGTGTATCACAGTTTGTTGTTTGTTTTATAGCTAGGCTACTTTTTCAGTGTGCCGCAAGCTAATTTTAGCTTGCAAGATAGCTAGCTAGTTGATATACCACGGAGCGTTACGGCCAATGCCATTCATATTTCAAGGAGTGGTCTGTCTTCTCCTTTTTAATGTCTCTGACACACCTCTCTCCCTCAATTTTCAATTTCAAATTTCAATTCCAAAGAGCTTTATTGGCATGACAAATATACACATAGGTACACATCTCTGTCTGTCGTGGAGCGCTCACAAATCGGAAATCTCATGGTACGCACTGAGCGTACAGCTGTACAGCTGCAGGCGCCCGTGGTAATGAGGCCTTTTTCTGAAGAGTTTCACCGAGTTGAGATTGCCAGTCGCATGTACCATACAGCTACTGTAAGTTCTTGTTCTTTTTTGTAAGGAAAAGAAAATACAATATGAAGGCAGTACCAGACAGCGTCAGTAGGTGGCAACGTTTACACACACATACAAATTTTAGCAACTATTTCTCAACTCAAACAGAACAAATACTACTAAAGGTCATTCTAATAAAGCCTGACACAACACATCCTGACAATACATTTGTAGCCCACTTCCTCAAAACTACGTTAGCAACACCCACAAGCTGGCTACAGCAAGCGACAGCGAAACAGCCGCTACTTGCAGCTAGCGACAGCGACAGAGCGACTTGGCGACGTACAGCGATAAAGTCGCTGCCGGTGTGAGCGTAGAATAACGGTACGCTTCCACTGCAGCGAATTTCGCTTAGCTCTCATTCAGTTTGTATGGGGGCGAAATTCGCTCTGGCTAGGCGACATCGAGGCGTAAGACCGTACAGATGTAGGCCTACTGTAATGGCGGGAGTACTTATTACATTATTTAGCAGACGCTCTTACCCAGAGCGACTTACATATGTTACAGTTCTTTACAATGCTATCCGTTTATAAAGCTGATTATTTAGTGAGGCAACCGTGGGTTAAGGCCGGGGCCACACCGGTTGCGTCGCGTGTGCGTGGCGGCTACATGCGTGTGTTTGTTCACATCGCCAGCGTTGTTAGTTTATTTCATTACCAAACATGTAGCCTAATTATACTTGTTCATTTCTTTCCTTCATTTCGATTTCTTACCTTCACATTTAAAATATTTAATGAGGTTAACTTATACCCTACTTGTGGTCAGTCGGCACAAAGATACCGGTCGACACGTTTGCTTTGCAGCCCCTTTAAATCGCGTTTGCAAGCCCAAGCATTCCGAACGAACTTGTAGCCGCCTATTTCATCTATGTCAGAGCGTACACTTCTTCGGCAGCGTCGTTAGCAGGACAGCCAGAGCGAATTTTGACGCTCTCGCCGCTCACGGTGTGAACATACGGTTAGGCAACACCGGAAAGCAAGCAGCAAGCACCGACATCGTATAGGCTTATGCGCCGGCCTTGTGCTGGTCACAACGGACTTTAATAAGATGTGAATGGTTATAAGGAAGACTCTAAGATTAGGGTATTCCCTTCGTAGCATGCAGCCAACGAGGAATTTTGTTTGTCTGTATTTTACTTTGGTAAAATCAGTGTTGTGCAAGTTCACACTTAACAATACCTAGCTCAGAGTTCAGTTCACACAGATTAAAATGAACAAGTTCATGTTCATAGTTCACAGTTCCAACTTCCAGTTCATTTCTTCCATTTGTTTTAAATGAGCTGCTCCAGGGACTATTTTATGTGTACGTCTACATGCGCAGTGATTGTTAAGCGGGATATGGGCAGTTGGTTGCGAGCTGTTGAGCTTTAGGTTGCACTAAAAAAACGTTTCAAGTATAACGACGTCTGTGTTTATTCATTAGTGGTGTTCAAAACGATTTCTTTTTAGTGATTTGGTTCCTTTCGTTCAGTTCAATAAAATGTCAGTGAAATTAATAATAATTAAATCGTAATATTCATTACGTGAAACTGCACCATGCTATTCAAACAATCATGCAGCCGCAAAGTATACTTCGTCTTTAGGAAGGTAATAGAACCCCACATGTTAACGCGTATAATAGCCTAAGTACATGTCATTTGCAAAAACTAAAAAAAGCGCTGAGGAAAAGAGAGCCACGCTTATATACGAAGCGAAAAACTGACCGAGCCCAAACATTTTAATATACTTGTAGGCCTAGTCAGTGATGTCGTATTTTTATTTGTTGTTAATGTAGACATAGTACGCTACAAATGTGATGCATAGGCTTATGTTTGTTTTGTAGCCTACTATGTTGATTTGTCAGTACTTATTAATAAGGACTTTATTCACGTTAAAAGGAAATGTGATGTCAACATTAAATAGCCTACATCCTAGCCTACGTAAAAGTGCAGTTGTAATAAACAAGAACTGCGATACATTGTGCGCAACTAAGATATGCTACTGCTAAAAAATGTAATATTATATATAATATAAGATATAAGTAGATGAGCAAAGTAATATTTAATATTGTTTTTAATTCCCATAATAATGTCACGGAAGCGCTCTGATTTCTTTTGCATCGTCACAGGATGTAGCCCAAGCCTACTATACTGAGAACTAGCGATTCTGGCAGCACGTAGTCACCAGGTATTCATAGTCAGTGAATCTTTGGAGTCCGAACGAACTGGTGAACTGAGGAACTTGTCAGCATAGTCACCAGTTCCTCTGAGTCCGAACGAACTGAGGAAGTTGTCAGCATAGTCACTAGTTCCTTTGAGTCCGAACGAACTGGTGAACTGACGACTCACACTTCCTTTAAGTCCAAACGAACTGGTAAACTGAGGAACTTGTCAGCAATTCATCAGGTCAGTAGGTGGAGTTTTGAGTCTTCGTAGTCACCGGATCTTTTGCATTGTCCCACATCGTCAGTTGTGCCGAGATGGCCAGTGGGAGGTGCTTCGAGTGTTTTAGCATTTCAGCCATTGGCTAGATGTCGTCATCAGCGTACTGCTGATAGTTTTGTGATAGGCTGCTTCGTGGACAGACCAAATATCTAATATCCACTGGAGGGAGAGTAGCGCGCATGTTTGCAAAGAGGAAGGAACGAATCTTTTAGACTAGGGACTCAGTACACTCAGTTCACCTCAAAGATTCGTTCAAAAGGATTCGTTCGTTCACCTACTGCACAATTATTCATCAAGCAGTAACTTTAACACACTCAAGGATTGCGAATCTCGCGTAAACCTGAACGAGCTCAAGTTCACGTTCTTTCGTTGCAAACGGATACGTTCAAGTTCAGCGTTCACCGAAAAAATGAGCACGTTCAATGAACGCGCTCTTTTAACGTGTTCATGCACAATACTGGGTAAAATGTTATTCCACATGCTGTGCATGTGTAGCAGGATTAATGTTGACATTATTATTTCACTAGTATTTCATATCCATGTTGCTGGGATTAGCTATTTTTTTTAGTTATTCATTTCTTTGTGGTCGCCTGTCTGCTTTTATTTTGTTTAATTGTTTCGGTGTTCTTCCTGTGTTGAGGCATTTTGGGATTGTAGTGATTCATGGGAGGTCACTTGAAAAGGGGTGTGGCTAACAAAGGGTTAAGTCCCTTGCGCATCCATATTTCTCCCCTTTTACTGTACGCTCTAATGATCGAGGTCAGTGTGACATGTGCTCCATGTATAACTTCTTCATTAAAGTTGATAATATCCATCCACAATCAACATGTATAATCCCCTGTCTCACATAGGTTCTGTATGGTTTTATTATCTGTGTATTGAGTGCAAATTTCGATTTTTACTTATTATTTTTTAATACATTCGATCGTATACTGACATCACATGCTAAACGATTGACAAGCTAACTGTAAGCCGCAGGCTGTCAATCAGCTAGCTTGCTAAAATTTGCCTGGCTTGTCAAAGTCAAACATGAGTTTAGTAACATGGATGTTTCATTATAAAAAAAAAATCATTGCCGAATCGAGTGTTTGATGGTTGTGTCGTCGGGGCTTTTGAGAGTGATTGCTGCGATGGTTTATTGACAGGTGGAAACGTTCAATTCCACATCGTGGATCCTCTTATGTTCTGTTATATGCACTCTTACGCAGGTTTGCATTTTCTTTACTTTTACAAACATTGTGTTTCTATGTACTTTATTTTGGAAAGTGTAAAGATATGGCGATCACATAATTTTGTTTAATCACTAGGTTATATGTATCATTAGTATGCATCTGGTCCACGTGGGTGTATGTGTTAGCCACCTGCGCTGCCCCCTCGTTGCGCTGTACGGCGCCCCTTTTACTGTACGCTCTAATGATCGAGGTGGAAACGTTCAATTCCACATCGTGGATCCTCTTATGTTCTGTTATATGCACTCTTATGCAGACTGGCAATAAATGTGGATGCAGCTACGTCGTCGTGGGTCTCCGTCTTTAAGGAGGAAAATACATCGCAGAGTACAAATTGAGCCGGTTACACATGCTATTGTTTTATGTTAAGCTAACGTGGTCTCTGTATTTTCTCGTCAATACTGTGTGTTTAGTTTACACGGTGGATTTGGAGAGAAGCCTTCAAATAAACCAGTAGCAAGAAAGCCACTTGTGTCTGCCTGTGCTTCGAGGGAATTATATGCACAGAGAGAAAGATACTGACATCAGATCAGAGCGTTTCTGAAATCAGTTTTAAATCGAGGTGGTATGATATCATCATTACCAATGTCAATCTCTCTCACACAGAGAGTTTTTAACTGTACTGTAGCTGGTCATTCATTTATGACTAAACACACTGCCCTGTTGCAGAAAACTCTTAGCAGTGGCCCTGAGCTCTGGAGTTTTTGCTCAGCCAAATTAAAAGGTGGTGCTGTTTGGTTATGGACACAGGTGATTTGTGTGGTGACATATTGGTCTTCACTCCTTTCTCTACCAGCTAGCTTGTGCCTTGTCTGGCCAACTATTAAAACTTGATTATGGAGCGTTTATAATATTGTACTCTTCCTCACTTGTAAGTTGCTTTGGATGAAAGTCTGCCAAATGAATACATGTAAAGGTAGTCTTCTGTCCTTGTTCATAGATTGTAATATGTTCCTGGAGCATTGCAACACACTTAATCAATATACAAGCTTTTATTGAGTGTATTTTAAAATCTTCCCAGGATTCGCAATACTGTGTTTATGACTAATTAGGTGGTGATCAGATTTGTCTCTACTCTTCTGTTCTGTGGGACTTTTTTTTGCATTTACACCTCTTTTCATGCACCCATCTTTATAATTGAAATTGGCCCCACAGATATTTTCCAAGATTTTTATTAAACTTTTCCAATGAAAGAGAAATTTTATGCCAAATTCTGTGAATGCTTAGTGAGAAAGTATTTCATGATTGTCTGCTGTGTTGTTCAGGTAACCTGTCTGAACAGATTTAATCATATGCCTGGACTGATGAAGGAACCAAACCATCATGAATCTGTTTCAAAAAACAGCTAAATTCACATGAAAAGTTTCTGTCTAAAGAGGTCATTCTGCAAAAATGTTAAATAATAATATACTTTACAAATTATAGTTTCACAAATTAACCTCTTGGAAAAAATAAAAATTCTTTGAATTATTTTCTGAAATTGCAGTTAACGGTCCCCTTCTCTGGAGAGCGCAAATGTAGCACATGGTGAGTAGGAGGATGTGGTCCTGAGTTTGAAAATGACAGCCTGCTTATACACACATAGGAGACAGACACGCAGGATTGGCGGGAAGAATGGGGTTAGAGTGGTGAATGAGGTCGGAGTGGACAGCTGAGATGTGGGGTGGAAGAGGGGTGTCAGATGAGAGTAGGTTACAAAGGGGAGTGGGGCCAGAGAGTTGGGTTGGAGAGGACGGTGCGGTCAGCGCGTTGGGTCAGAGAGGACGGTGCGGTCAGCGGGGTCAGCGAGAATAGCTGAGGAGGAGAGTGTGCTGCTGGATTGCTGCAAGGGGGCAGAAGCACTTTTCAGTGGAAGAGGATGATGGAGGCCACAGACACCAGCAGGAGCAAGACACTCTGCCCGATGCGCCGGGCGTTGTTGCACAGGTCTCCTTCGCAGCAGCTCATGTCCACTACAGTGTTTCCTAGTTGAGCATTAAGGCACCCGGCACACACGGTTTGGGATGCGCATCCCTTCACTGTCAGTGTCTGCCCATGAACTATCACTGTGACCACAACAACAAAAAAAAGAGGTTGATTTGAGAGAAAACCTTGAGTTTCCACACAGCTACAACAACAGATCAAATTTAGGTCCTGCAGTTAGAATTTACCTTATCATCCTTATCATACAATTATTGTTATGTACACCATGCCTATGCATAGAATATTAATATATCAGGGCTCCAGACTAACTTTTCCACTGGTAGCACTGGTGGTACCAGCTTTTTCAGTTGGTCGCACCAGCACATGATTTGGTCGCACCCTTTTTTTTTTTTTTTGGTACAGCATGGTATTAATCAATGACCTTGCATGCTGATGAATAGTTGTCTTAATTTGCACACCCTAGTTTTGCCTAGTTTTTCACGCGCACGGTCATACCGGTGTGATTAGCCGTTTAGAGCGTATGCTGAAACCGGTGCAAGTTGAACGCGGGATTGGAAAAATTCTAGCTTTGAAGAAACAGTGGTTTAACATTAAAAAATATAACAAATGCGGCGGTGAAAACTACGAGAAGCTTAATAACGCTAATGAAAACATAACGAACTGTCAGGGTCTTACACCATGAATGCAATGATGTTCATGTTGTCATCCTTTGTTACAAGTTTCCTGACTCTTTACAGTATTCTCGTCATTCACGGTATCAGACCCCCATCTACTGGCCGCTATTGTTAATGAAACAAAGAATACGCACTGTAAGTTTTTTCCTGTTCACATGTGAGAAGGAGAACTATCGTTCACTCGCCTTCTCAGTCTCGTTTGCTTTGAAGAGAAGACAATTAATGGTCACTTCATTCCCTACGAGGGCAATGCCCGTGAGTACAACTTGTTTTAGTTTATATCGTCGTTGCATTTAAGAAACATGTCAAAGTCTCATAGTTATACAATTTCTGTTGTCGTCCGATTTGGTTCAGATAGCAATACAGTGTAGCCTGTGTAAGCGAGATGCATATTCTGTAATAAGTTATACTCAGACAAAGCATGTAAAGCTGAAAAAAAAGATTTATTTGTGTTTTGCAGTTTTACAATAAGTGAATAAAGGAAAGAAAGGAACTGAGGATCAAGCTGTTCATCCTTTAGTCTCGTGTTTAGCTTGCTGGCTAGCTAAGTAGCTTAGTGAGGCCAGTAGACGAACCATGTAACGTAATACGCGCTACATAGCATAAAATAAGTTACGTGAAAAACGGTTAAAATAATCATTCTTTTGTTGTATTCCAAAAGTTTCATCTTTGGAACACGGTAACAGCTAAATGGATTGTTTCGCGCGTCTCATCATCAGTGCGCGTGTACAGGCAGGGAGAGTGCAGGGAGGGAGAGAAAGACTGAGCCAGTGAAGAAAGTACTACTTTCAACCACAATGGCTAACGCAGTACCCGTGCTGGAGGGGCATCAAAACAGCCTAACGATCATCATGCATGCGACCACTTGAAATTTTAACTCGCACACTCTCAAAAATGTTCGCAGTCTGGAGCCCTGGGCGTATTTGCAAGTCACACCGGTGCGCCTTGTTAAATTAAATAAAATTTAGTCGCACTGTCTCCAAATGGTCGCAGTCTGGAGCCCTGTATATATATATATATATATACACACACACACACACACACACACACACACACATAAGAGAGGTGTATCACATGCGACCACATTCATTTCCAGGGGATCAAACTTGGTTCGATGTGGTCGAATGAACTCACTTGAAGCCTTAACGCAGCGATCTTCTGATCCCACACATTTCAAAGTATGTGTGCAGTCAGTTCCTTGACAGGTAAAGCACTGCTTCCCATTTGGAGATCCATCAGGTAATGCTACAGCAGAGAGCAGCAACAACATGTATGTGTAAAATGTGGATGTTTATTATAGTGGAGAGAATTCACAACTTGGAAAAGAGGCATACAGCTATCCATACTTATGGGGACATTAGGCAAGCATGTGATAAAATTATATGAAAAGTGCTAAGCATAACGGCACACATTCATATCCAGTGGGCTTGCCAATTGCCCAAATTCAGCTATTTAATGAATCTTTCACAAAAATAAAAATGGGCTGGCAAACAATTATTGAAAAACATTTGTAGCTGAATATGCGGTGTATGGAATATTTACCTGGGGCATTCTGAGTATTGCACAGGTTGCCATCACAACATCTGGTGTTCACAATTGTCCTTGAAACTCCAAAGTTAACTGAGCCACTGATACACTCAGCAGGAGCTGCACATGACTTTATATTTACTTCATCCAGCTTGAAACCTCCTTTAGCCAAACAGACAGATGGACAAATAGTAAATACATCAACAGTACACATCACAAAACTGTGACAAAAATAATTTGTTTCCTTCATACAACAAATTCAGACACTAAATTCTCTAATAGCTTTAAAAGTACATACACTGTTTCTGTCTCCTAAATGCCAACAATGTAATGTATTGTAATGTCTGTCTTAAGTTATAGCACTCTGATAAAATGAAGTATTTTGCAAAATCCTCCCAAAGGCCATGTTCTAAAGCTCTTCAATTAAACTTACTTGCTGTCCTTTTAAATGCACTTTAAAAAGTACTGGCACATAGAAACCGGGGAACTCAGCTGTGATGATGGCTTTGATCAAACATAGATAGCTAGATAGGCAGTGAGGAAACTGTAGGTTAAGTACCTTGCCCAAGTGTACAACAACACTGCCCCCAGCAGGGAATCGACCCAGCAACCTTTCAGTTACCAGCCCAGCTCCTTACCACCACACCACACTGCTGCTACCAAAATAATGTAAGTTATGTAAGTCAATCTGGATAAGAACATCTCCAAATCAGAATTCAATTTTACCTGCTATTTTTTCACATTATAACAATAATATATGTATTTACATGTATATATGTATAATATACTGTATGTATGCAACAGATAAATGATTGTAAAAAGATTTATTGGGCAAGTTAAGCAATTTATTAAATAAAATAAAACATAATAAAATTCCCCAATAATTTAGCTTCCTGTGGAATTTCTATTTTCTTTTGGTCCTCAGACCATTCCTATACTGCCAAATGTGTGAGATTATTACAAAATACCATTACTAACCAATTTTGCAAATATTCTAATGGAAACAAAATCTTGCCAAGCTGGCAAATTTGGTTAGACTCCTGGTGACTCTGGTATCTGCCCAGAACTGGACATCAAGTACAAATGATTGTGAATATATATTTACTGTAAAATATCTGTCCTCACACTCACCTTTTCACCTCATCACTTCTAATATTTGCAGGAACCTGGCAAAAGATACTTAGTGTAGTGTAATCATAGCTACATTAGAACTAATATCATTTTGTCTTACCGATATAGGTAGTCATAGTCCTACTGCCACAGCTGGTTTTGGAAATTGGACATGTTTCTTGAGTCTGCGTGCATGATCCTACACCAGTGGGTATGCACTGATAACACTGGAGCGGGTATGCTAAAAAGATAGTTGAAGATAAAAAAAATACAGATATACAGTTGCATTCAGGAGACTGTCAAATAAAGTGTTAAATTCTTTGTCACGCCGGGTCATCCTCTTCCGAAAGGGTCGATCCTCTCACACCTCTTCACTACCCTGGCTTCCCTCGTGTTGGAATGAGCTTCCCTCAGATGTTAGAATAACTGACCGACCGTCTCCCGTCGCAGGCTGAAAACTCGTCTCTTAAAACTTTAGCCTATTTTGTTTCATCTAGCCTAACATTCTGAACGTTCGCATTATACCTGTAACCGGTCTGGTCTGTGGTCTTCTATAGTTGTAAGCAACGTTGGAAGTTGCGCTGCATTAGAGGGTTAAGGATGTCTCACCAGTGTGGAGAGGGGTGCCGCATTCACGAGCGTCGCAAACCAGACTAGTGCAAAGTGGAAAATATTTTTAACAGCTTTTGTTTACACCAGGGTGTGCAGGCCATATCATTTATCTTACTTGTGTGTGTTTTGTATAGGCACCTCCTTACGGAAGAGGTTGCTCGCACGGTGAGGATGTTTGTTGGCGCCAGTGACTGCAGCAGTAAATGCGAACGGCAAAGTTAACGGAAATAATCCGTCGCAGCGCCCGACCAACGGCCGACGCGCGATAGACGCGGACGTGATTATTTTAATATTTTAATGCTAGGACGGAGTCACAAACACACTGTATTGTCTCTGGCAAATATGTGACGGGTTTTGGGAAGCAGGAAAGTGGAATGCGGCGTTATGTTTTTGTGCGCCATCTGTCTGATTGTGGAATATTATTTGTATGATTTCGTATTTTTCTTTTATCTTTTCAGTTATTCCTGTTAGGCAATCGAATGCAGTTCCTTTAAGTTTTTAATGAATTGTTCATCTACTGTTCATAAAGGTATGCGTCTACTCCTGAATTCAGTAGCCTGGAACGTTGTTGGGGACCTGCACAGTCGGATATTAGGCTATATATCCTCCAATACATTTGATATGTCATTACCCTATCTCTTGCCCCAAGGAAGGTATTTAAAAGAATGTGGTATGTAGGCCTATTGGCTCCTATTATCGTAACAGTTTTGTATCCACTTTTGTAGGTCGCTCCGGATTAGCATCGGCGAAATGACTACTTAAACTGACGACTCTTAAAATTAACTAATAACTGATGTCTTAAGTATAAAAATATTGGATATTTTACAGGTATTTTCCAAAACCCAGCAGTTACACTACGCCAAAAATGTGTCTTTACTTGTATTAGATATTTGCAAAGCATACAGAAAAAACAATCTATGAGTAATTACAGCGCTCTTATCACCACCTTGGTCCCCTAACTGCTGCCCTGAGGAAAGCCTTGTCATGCTCACACCCGTTTCCAGTGGCGGCGGGTGAGCTGGAAACAGGGGCAGCGGAAACATGACCTTTAAATCTATCATTACTTTCAACCGGTTCCCCTTTATCCTCCTTGATTAACAATAAAACAAATAATTCACAGAATAATTGACACCAACTGTAAATAGACAACGTGAGATTGTATAATTAACAAGGACGGCATTTATCGATTTAAATTACTTTAAATGCTCAAAATAACAAGGATGGCAGTTTGAATAATTAAGTGGCAAGTAATCCCAAAGCTTTCTCTTAAATGTTTCAAATTATAGCTTTTTTGTGTTAAAAAAATTCAAATTACAAAACGGAGCTAAATTTAGATAAGTCGATTTAAATGACTGAGAATAAACTTTCAGGTTAGGTTGAGTGCAATGAACAATAACGTTTAGAACACAGACCTCACAAAAGCCGTGATGTGTCATGAGCATTTAACGCAATTTACATCGATAAATGCTATCCTTGTTAATTGAACAATTTCACGTTGTAGCTTTCGCAAGCACACAAACTACAGACAATCTGCGCTGTTTCGCGAGCATAATCATTTACTCTATTTACAATTGGCGTCAATTATTCTGTGAATTATTTGTTTTATTGTTAATCAAGGAGGATAAGGGGAACAGGTTGAAAGTAATGATAGATGTAAAGGTAATGTTTCCGCTGCCCCTATTTCCAGCTCCCATGCCCATTTCTGTGCAGAGGGCAGTTACTGGCAGCATAGTCTACAAGAAAACTCAAGAATGAACGAATGCAAATTAGTAGTATTAAAAGTTAAGACCTTTTTGTTTGCCTTTTCACTTTCAGCATTTTCGTTTGCATTTATTTATTTATTTTCAGTCCCGCCTACCAATTACTTATCTAATTTGAAGTGTTATGACAACCTTTAAATAATCGACCATTCCTTTCTCAGTAAAACAGTTTGGAGGGTCAATAAATATCCAGTGAAATAGACGCAGATTGATAAAGGAGGGGTTTTGTCCTTTGGCGTCAGTTTTTTTCCTAAAATGCAGCATTCAAAATCATATACATAACTGTTACACGAGACCAGAGTTTAATCGTTAAATCGTTAAATGTATCTGACGTTCATGGAAAATAGCGGAATGTTCCTTTAGAAGAGCACGAAATTATGTGGTGCCTCAGGTGAAGCAGATAGAAAGGGTACAATACGGAGACGTGAGCGAAGTGAGACAAAAAATTTTTCTGGTTTATGTTGAAATCCGCAATCCGCGTCCTTTTATAGCCGAATATGGACAAAACAGTATATAAACCGTATTTTTGCCAGTGCAGTTAGCGTTTTTTTCCGAAGAAATAACCCTCTGAATTGGATTATTCGTTATAAAAATGAAGCTCCACCAGTACAAACAAACAGATAGTAGGTTGCAACACCTGTCGTCTCAATTTCCTGTAAGTGATATAGCCTAGTGGCAGTGCTTCAAGCATAAGTCAACTTTAAAGTTATATATAAATATAACATTTCAACTTTTAAAATGCCGATATATGAATTTCCGTCAACATTTCTGTTGCATATCCTCATTCGAGAAGTTAACGGTACCTTTGGAGATCAGCGCGCACACAAAGAGGAGTGAGATGAGCAGTTCCATCTTGTTCTTTTCGGTGAAGAGCATATTAAGCGATTCCGCGACCACGTTTATACTGACATTGATGTGGCGGGGCGTGGCACACAGAAGTGTTTGTTTAATAAATATTTAACAGCCTGGAAAATCGAAACTCTGAAATATTCGAGTTCTCGTAAAAAAGGCAGTTGGCCAATGACTGGAAGTTGCATATTTTCCAAACCAACGTTTCCATATTCGAATATGCGTCACTATAAAAAAAAAATGTCCGTGAAATTAACAGTGAAGTGCTGTAAAATCATGACATCAAAAAGTGTAAATAGAAAAACAATGAAGAAGTGTTTAATTTACAGTATACTATAGTAAAATACTATAACACAACTATTAATTTTAAAGTAAGAATATGTTAAAAGAATCATATTTCTTTGTAGAATTTACAGATTACTGTAGTTTAAACATTAAAACTGTAATACAAAAAGCAACACATTACAGTTAAAATTACAACATGACAGTGTTAGAATAATGTTACCCACAGAGCATTACCCATAATGCCTAGCTTGTGCCATTTACAGTTTTGTTGTTGAATAACTGCTTAGTTATGTGTTTGTTTATATTGGTTATCTTAGTTAAGTCCTTCGCTTTCATTGTCCATGTTTGTTTGGGTTTGGTAGGGTGCCACCGTTAAGTGGTTTGTGTTACTGTTTGTTGACTTCTTTACCCCTTTTCTTTTTGTTAATTGAAAAATAAATGTTTGCCTATGTGCTGACTGGGGCGACAGTAGCTCAGGAAGTAAAGCAGTTGATTGGGGATTGGAAGATCCTTGGTTTGAATCTCCTTCCTCCTGGCAACATGTCTAAGTATCCTTGAGCAAGACACTGAACCCCCAACTGTTCCCAATGGCCAGTTGGTACCTTGCATGGCAGCCTTTGCCACTGGTAGATGGACGTGAGGCATTTAACTGTAAAGCGCTTTGAGTACTCAAATGAGTAAAAAAAGCGATATATAAATGCAGTCTATTTACCATAGACAGAAAAGAGTGCCTAAAAAGCAGAAGTTCAATGTGTGCCTCCTTCTTCCACGCAATGGAACCCCATTAAATGACAGTTTTATAATGAGGCTTTTACAGTTAAAAAATGTTGTTTGTTTGGTATTTTTCAGTGAAAATGAATGGGATTCAATGCACAATAAACAACAACTGCATGTAAATCTTACTGAAAGAATTAGTTTAATAGCAGCGTGTTCATGCTAATTCAGCAGAAAATGGCTGTTGGATTTACTGATTTAAAATGTATTTTTTGTAAATTACAACAGTTTTAAACTGTAAAATTTACAGGTTGTTCTGTAAAGTTGTTTACATTTTTACTGTATTTTTACAGAATTATTCTGGCAACCACAGCTACCAGTTTTTTCCGTAAAAAACAACGGAATGTTTTTAGTGTGGCTTTTAATTCAGTAGTAAAATCACATCATTGCTGTGACGCGTATTTCGTGATATGGAACTAAAATGCACCATTGTTTATGCCGGGGTAAAATCGAATACATACAAGCTTTTCTCGCCATACTGCTTAACATATATCATGAGAAGCTGTCCACCTTTGCTTTTAGGAGGATGTGGAGAGCAACTTTTCCAATTACCAGCGCTCAATTTCTTTATTTTAAGGCGTGTAGAGACGGGAGCAGGGGACTTATTCACTTTATTATTCTCTGTGTTATTCAGTGTGATATGAGACCAGCCTCATCTCACAGTTAGCACAAGGGAAGAGACCACTTGTCGTTTATGCATTTTGTGATTGTTAATTGTACATCGTTGTGCGTATGCTTAGCTTCTCGTCCATGTGTATTTGTGAGTATTGCTTTTGGTCTTCGTGACACTGTGGTTGGGTGTGGGAAGTAGGGAGTCGATGCCATTGTCTTTTCCATCTATTTTTTTGACGTTGGTTTCGTTAGGAAGGGAGAAAGGGAAATTTTACTGTATCTTTTGTTTTGAGATTTATTTTGTTAGGTCAGTTAGTTCTATCTCGTTAGTTAGAGTGTGTTTTGTTTGTTATTTTGGCTTGTCGACTCCTGAGTTTGTGTTCCCTGTTACCCACTTTATTTATGTTATATGTTTTTTTTTTGTCTTTAAATGTTAGTGTAATAAATTCTGTTACACTTTTCCCAGTGTTCGCGACTGTGGTCCCCTTTTTTCCCTGTCACGGTCTGACCCTAGCCCGGGCCGTAACAGTTCCAAAAATGAATAGCAGTGATTATGGAGATTATGGACTCTATGATCCACGCCAGCACCAGGCCATGTCCCTCAGCTAAATGATTTACTGTATAGATATGTTGTTAGTCTAGACTTAAAGGTGGAGAGAGAGTCTGCTCCCCGAACCTCGGTAGGTAAGCTGTTTCACAGGAGAGGGGCTCGATAGGAAAAGGCTCTACTGCCTATAGTAGTTTTGCCCACTCTTGGAATGATGAGAAGCCCGGCATTTTGGGAATGAAGGGCTCTTTGTGGAAGGTATGGAAGAAGAAGGTCCTTAAGATAGGGAGGGCCCATTTAAAGCCTTAAATGTAAGTAAGAGTATTTTAAACTCGATCCAGTATTTAACTAATGGAGAGAAGCTAGAATTGGGGTAATGTGCTCAAAAAGTTTAGTTTTAGTTAAGATTCGAGCAGCTGCATTTTGTACCAGCTGAAGGGGTTTTAGTGAGACATTTGCACATCCTGACAAGAGGGCATTACAATAGTCTAATCTGGATGTTACAAAGGCATGGATTAACTTTTCAGCATGATTAATTGATACAATTTTCCTGATATTGGCAATATTTCTCAAATGGAATAAGGCTGTCCTAGAAGTTTTAGTTATGTGAGTTTCAAAAGTGAGCTCAGGATCAATAACGATGACAAGGTCTTTGATAGCTGCACTCGAGGAGAGGGAGACACCATCAAGGTCCAGTGTAAAGTGAGTGAATTTGCTCCTGGTCGCCACCGACCAATATTTCGGTTTTTTCTGAGTTAAGGAGTAGAAACTTTTGGGCCATTCAATTCTTTACATCTGTTAGGCAGGCCTCAATGTTTGAGATATTCAGAGGGACATCAGGTTTGACTGATATGTATAACTGAGTGTCATCCGCGTAACAGTGGAAGCTAATGTCATGTTTACAGATGATATCACCGAGAGGCAACATGTATAACGAGAAGAGCAGAGGCCCAAGCACAGATCCTTGTGGTATGCCATATGTTACTCTGGAACGAGCAGAAGATTCATTGTTAATGGAGACAAACTGATATCGTTCTGATAGATAGGACCTAAACCACTTACGTCCACTTATGCCAACCAGGTTTTCGAGGTGGGCGAGGAGGATACGGTGATCGAAGGTATCAAATGAAAAAGTTTTATGTAGAAGTGTGCTTATCTGTAGATCAGGGGTGTCCAAACCTCTCCTGGAGGGCCACTTGTCCTGCATGTTTTAGATCTCTCCCTGCTCCAACACAACTGACTCAAATGATCAGTTTGTTATTCAGTAGCTTCAGGAGTTCGTAACAAATTCACAGTCCTGTAGACTGTCTTGTTTGGTGGTGCATTGTGGTCAAATGGAACCAAGGCTCGGACAAGGGCAACCTAAATCCAAATCTTACCCTGACAGCATGATGCTTGGGCTGGCACTGTCTGTCAAAATAACAGTACAGTAACACCTAATCACTGATGTCTTATATTCTTGTCCAGTTATAGGAAGTATATCTGAACACAGCACTTTACTATCAGACTTCACATACTGCTTAAAGGGAAGATGAAATATGGACACACAATCCCTTTTTGTGTGTGTGTTTTATTCTTTCTGTTGTAATATGAATACACACCAGCCTCTATGGTTATTCACTTATAAGATGTACCAATGACACAATTACATGTGCAGTTCTATATATGATAGTTTCTGTTCTTTTTTGTCTAAGCAAGTCAGTTTTGTATAATTGACAATCGGGTATTATATAACCAGGAACTGGGGGTTAAATGACCAGGGTGAAATGTATGTGATCAGGTCAGCCATTACTGTGGATAAACAGGTGTATTTAGAAACACAGGACACAGACCCAGATGGAGGGGTATGAAACAGAGATTATGCTTCAGTCATAGTGTAGCCCACATTGGAAGTGTCCTGCAGCTGCCCAGTTATAAAACAAAAGTCTGCTTCCATATTGAGTCAGCTACTGTAGGCCATCAAGTGATGTCAAACTCTGGACCTTCCAGCTCAGTTTAATGCAAAACAGCAAAAACAAGCTCTCAAATAGCTTTGCTATGAGTTACAGGATCTCACCCATAACTTTGTTGTTGTCAAACTGGTTATACCAACCTTACCCTCAAGCTGCCCATGCAAACAAATAAATTCCAGCTTTCAATCCAGTCACAGATCTGTGTTTATCAAAACCACTTCTGCAATCATAAAAACACGTTTAACTAGCTTGTGCTCACTACAAAGTATTTCCACCAACATGATTAGATAGGGTCCATTTCATGACGCAGTGGCTGTTTCCACTTTTTTTGTGCCAGACGTTGACTACACTCTATAACATGGACCAAAACATTTACATTTTCCCTTTGTTCTCAACAAAATTCATACCCAGACTTAAAACCATTACAGACACTCCGTTGAATTATTCTTTTCACTGCATTATGTACAACAGCATTGTGTTTATCCACAGCAGTTCATAGGGTTTGGCCATGTAGACTAGCTTGTGTGGTATTATACTGTGGTCAAGGAGCAAGGGAACAAGGCCCAAGTAAGTGGAGTCTAAAACCAAGCTACACCCTGACAGCCTGATGCTTGGGCAGGTACTGTCTCAAATTCTCACAGGAAATACAAAAGACAGGGTCACAATAAAACAGAATTCAGTACTTCATGGGGCATTGTCATTTTATTACGGCTTTAATTTGATAAGTCAGTTTATTTTCTCAAATGGCTGGTCCACATAATACACTTGCATTTGTTCCACAAAATTAGGTAAATTAGTCAGACTTTTCCAATATCTTCCAGAGAAAGTCTTTGGTCACATTCCGAATGGAGCAGAAGATCAGCTTACTGAGTGATTTTGAGATGGTTCTATTATGCTCATTTATAATGCTTTGAGCAAGACTCCTGTAGTAGAAACCAATTCTAAGGACTTAGTGTCTGCTCTAACAACCTTGCCAAGAATGACTTCTTTTGGTCACAGTTCAACTTGGTACTTTGTACCACCAAACAACGGTTAAATGGTCATAATTCAGTCTCAGGTTAGACATCATCAAACCTTTTTGGGGTTTCCAGTGTGAACTCTTCCAGCTTCCAAAGAGAGCAACAGCATGACATCGGCGTGATAAATAACAAATACATAATTGTAACATCTGAAACACAGCATGGAAAAAGGCAAAAATACAGCAATTAAAATAACAATCTTCAATTCACATTTGTTTCCCTTCAAACTGGGGCGACCACAAAGAATGAATAATTCAATCGAAAAAAGGTCATTAAAAACTGTAAAGTCAAAACAACACACTGTTCTAGCTCAGCAAAATGCTGGTAAGAAAATTAGCTGTTATGGAAAGGGGCAGCATGGCAAAATCTCCAAATCTTTTTGATAGTTTTTAAACTTTCACTTTCAATGTCATTACACAGTCAAGAAGCTAAGACACATTTGTGAATGTACTCTGTGGTCACTCATCAGTAAGCTGTACAAATTATACAATTACCACCTTTCAGCTCCACATCGTTTTGCACACTTCTGACTTGTGAATTGTCTATAATTAAGCTGGCACAATACAGCAGTACTTAAACAAAACGTACAACACTAGAGGAAAACAAAAAGTGCCTCTGAATGATATATGAATGGTGTGACTTTTTATGACCTGATCTTTACATGTTTGTGTTTTCAAGAAGAAGAAATAAGACTAAAAAGTTACAGATAGTCACAGATCAAACAGTATTTGAAGAATATGCTTTAGAACCTTAGAGCTGTCATTAAGCCTGATATATTTGAGATGCTGTGGACAGATTTATTGATTTTGTCTGTTTTAGGTGCAAAACGGGGGTATCTACAGCTACTATTTTGATTATAGTAGATGACAAATAAAAACTTCACTTATATTTTAGTCTTTTCACACAAGAGTTGAACCTGACAACAAAAAATGTCTAAAACCCTCTCTGAATAGTCTATAATTGACCTGAACCTTTGATTCCTATTTACATAGACAGAATAGCAATAACAACAGACCCATGTCTTCCCTCATCAGTGTGTAACCAATTTCCTCCTGAGGGAATTATCCATTCAAAAAGGTAGTATCTATAGTAGACAGAAACATTCCACATCATTGCTGCTAAGATTTTAAATGGATATTATTCACTAACTGACGGCACATGAAAACGCGGTAAGACTTACTGAGCTACTGTGTGCCAGAATTAGGATGTGTTTAACAGTTAACAGCTAAAAATACTTCAGACACATTTTTTTCATTTTTCGCTTGCTTTACTGATGCATCACCTATTCTAGGCTACAGAATCTACTGTGGCCCCAGGCTTTGACTCTGACTAAGCCTCGTTGTTTATCAAACCTTTCCTGCCAAGTTAAATACATTTCCTCAATTTCTTGTATTCGCTTTTCAGATCTGCACCACGATTATGATTATGATATGTGAATACATATTACACTGTCTTCATGTATTCAAAAATCCCAAAACCAGACACAACAATTAGGATGTTACAAACATAAAAGACGATAGGTTTATGATGAGTTTGCTAACTAACTGGGTTGCTCTTTTGTGAAAGGATTTACAAAGACAGTGGTGCACATTTGAAAGGAACTCAAGTCTAAATGTCTGCCTAAAATACATTCAGTCAGAAGTTACTGTATTGTTGTCTTGTGCTGTTTTTTTTTTTTTTTTTTTTTTAACAACAGTCCGTTTTCAATCAGCCATGTTTTAAAAATGTTCTCTCTCTCTGAGCAGCACAAGGTAAGATGTTTTACTCTGCACGTTGCATTGACGTAAATAAAAACTGAAAACATTACATTTTTCCCATTTAAATTGTTTGTATCTACACTGTCAATTAAACTGCGACATTTTAGAGTTATCAAAAGCAAAAACAGGAACAACACAAATACGGTAGCATCATACATCAAATTTGCATGCTTTCTTTAAAATAACTTCTGATTATTCAAGATTTTTTAGGTAGTGGTACAATTAACAATTATTCAGTACCATAGGTTTACCTCAGTGATACATTTAACAGAACGTACTGTATGTTTTGTGGTTGGCAGCTGCAGCATTCAGTATTCTTGAAGTGCCACTGTCTAAAACAAACAGGAAATTACAAAATTTTAAAATGTACCTAAACATTTTATAGACCGCCACCTTCATCATATTAACGGACATTTATAGTATTATCAAATATAACTCAGACAGACTACTATGATAAATTAAGAAATAAATGCATGAAATAGTTAATTATCCTGAAAATGTGTGTGTGTGTGTGTGTGTGTGTCTCTGTGGCAGAACAACGGACGGTCATTTGGGGTCCTCCATTTTAAGACAGAGATTTATATCTTTCATGTCAATCCAGTTTGACTGGAGTAAAGAAGTATTTTCAAATTCACTGAACAAAATATCCACCACATCCCCAACTTATTGGTATACTTATGCATACCATTCATGGAAAAAAACTATAATATCCTGTTTCAAAACATACTGTTCACAGATGATATGAATTAGGGATCACAGTGGTAGAGTGGTTTAAGTTTTAAGTCTGTCTTTTCTTAACATGGATAGTGAAGGCAGAAAGAGCACATTTTTTAAATTGAATTGGCCACATTTTCAGTTTAAATTCTGTTCTTCCATACTTACAATGTTTATCTGAATAAAAATAATAATAACTTTGCTTTTAGCTACATTACAAAACAATTAAACCCATAATAATAATAATATACTCTAAAATAAACTGAAATATTCTTTTCATATTTCACCTACAAATAAAATAATACATAATTTAAAGCATAAAATCCATTCTTGACAACTCATACCCTATCATTATGAATCTTTTGAAGCATTGAAGCATCTCCATCAATGAAACTGCCCCACAACAAACCCTTATATTCAAAAATGTCTTTAAAAGATGGAGAACAAAAAGGGGATACAGGTAAGGGGGTGATTACTGATAGGATAACTGTTGGTATGGTTAAGATGGATAAAATGTGCTCGGAGGGGTTGAAAAAGTCGGGGATGCACTCCCTATTTGCTTGTCATGTTGTTGTTGGTTTGTACTGTACGTTTACATTTCTCAAAGTGAGGGGGCGCTCCCTACAGTGGGACAACTCGTGGGCTGGCGACCATAGCGGTTTTCGCCCGTCTCCTCAGTTCATTTGTTCGAAGAATTTGTAGGTGGGGTTTTCGTAGCCGTGGTTCTGCATCTTGTTCAGCTGCCGCTCCTCTGGAGTTAGCATCGGATCGACCTGCTGCAGGCAACAAGGAGGGAGAAACGAGGGAGGGAAAGAGGGATTAAGGGGGAGGGAAAGAAGGAAAGAGAGACTTTGATTTTTTAAGAGCTCTTTAATTAACATTAGTTAGAATGACAGAGTGAGAGAGAGAGAGAAAGAAAGAGAGAGAGAGATATAACCAGAGGATCTGTTCCTAACAGCAGCTGTAATACAGGGACCTGTAGATACAGTACGCATATACATACAAATAATTTATTGATAAAAATGGTTCAATTTTTAATGGTTTACCTAAGTTTAATGACCAAGTTCAATACTGCAACATCTAAGTACCCTTGTGTGCCTGACTTAAAAACACAGATTTAACCACTGATAGGAGAAAAATAAAGTACTTGATTAACAGTCCTAATTAGCCTGCAAAAGGTAAATGGACCAGTGTTTGCTGCTCAAGTGTGACATCTGAACAAACAGTGGCTGCTGAGTAATTTCAAAACATCGGTGGCTTTTGTTGTGCTTTCTTTAAGATAAGTACTGTTTGAATTCAAAGGGACAAAAGTCCGTGTGACAGAACTGATGGTGGGGTCTGGGTACTTACCTCCACGATGCCGTGGCTGATGGTGCCGTACGGCTTCCTGCGCACCAACAACAGACTGATCACCATCACCATGGCGATTGCCACAGCGACCACCAGCAGCCCCACCATGGCCCCGCGGTTGAATGTCTCCAGGGCATCTGGTTGCTGGAGAAGAGGGACAGCAGGAGAGGGAAGAGGGAGAAGGAAAGGGACAGGGAAAGAGAGGAGAAGGTAACGGGGGTGGGGGTGGGGGTGGGGGGGGGCAGTCAGAAAGGAGAGGCATCAGCAAACCAACACGTCAGCAAAATCCCTTGAAAAATTCCCTTCAAAAGCTCATGGACAAACGCTGGCATCCTGAAGGAAGACTAACGCGGAAGGGACTTACCAGTTCATCTCTTTGGATTCCTGGAGATTTGTACACCACCTGCTTGAGTTCCACAGAAGTGTTCACCTAAAGAGAGAAAAAGCAGCAATCAAGGAATATGTGCAAGGAATATGTGCACGGTTTAATTTGTAAGCTTCATGTGTGGACAACATCGCACCAGTTAGCTTTGTCTACAAATGCCCGGCTAAAGATATATAGAGATATACTGAGATATAGAATCAAAAACGGTAACAAGTGTTGTCAGGGACTACATTTTGTCTGTTCTGATTTAATTTTATCAAAGTTGTTCAGCTTTAAGCCAATTTCCTGCAATTCTGCTAGTTCTGTATGTATTGTTCTTGTAATTTTTGCTCCTTTGATATATATTTAATGTATCACTACAAAGTGTCTAACAACTGAACAACTGTAACCTATGTAAGTCGCTCTGGATAAGAGCATCTGCCAAAGAGTGAAATTATAATTTCTTACAATTGTCTTTACCTTTTCCTCATATTCAGCTGTAGCATAGTCATACTCATCCGTCCCTGAGCCTGTAAAGAGACACAGACACATCACACACAGAACCTCCATAAGGAATCACAGTGAAAACTGTCAGCATTGACAGAATATGATCAAAAATCACTGTGCACATTATTGACTCAACAGAAAAACAACTTCATTAATGAATCAAGACAGGGTCCATCAAAGCATATATGTGTATGTTTACCAAAAAATGCAAACTTAAGCAGAACCCTTCATGGGTAGTTATTGAGCTCAGGCAATGACATCACAGTAAGTATGTCAGTGATGGGGTGCAATGGGCTCAAACTGCCAAAATCAAAAATGACCCTTTGGGTAACAGGCACGTCTGGTTGTTGAACTCATTGTCCTTTTCTGATTTTTAGGTAATACACTCAATTCAAACAGCTCACTACACCCTCCCCGACCCCTCCAGCAACTCACCTTTCTTATTGTTAGGTGGAGAATCTATGAACATATGACAGGAAAAGGAGAGAGGAAAAAAAACTACCTTAGTTTGACTTTGCACAAAGCAGTAATAGTCACTTTTCTCATATTCACTTGTTCACTTATAAACCGGCCAGTGCTGTCAACATGGCTTTGAGGAAGTCGTGATAATCACAGCTTCCTGTCAGTATCTGCTCGTCACAAATCCCATTGGCTAATCAATATGTCAGTAAATTACTCAATGTCTTAGTGAAATAATTGGCCAGATTTTAGGCTGATTTGTCAGCAGAACTGTGTCACTATGACGTGATTAGTAATCTTACTTGTCAGACAGTCACAGTCAATCGCAGCAAGTTAGCCTGTGGATATGTAATACAGAAGTGATGCTGCTCAGTCAGCTAGTAAACCAAAATGTGTTGAAAACTGAACACGTTGTCTGGGAGTGTCAACTGCATATCAGGTGATGTTCATAAGTGCTTTTTTCACTTTACCGACACGGGGTGGGTAGGGTCTGTTCTGGAATGCCCGCTCCTCCTCTTCCTCATCATCCTTCTCTTCCTCGCTCTCAGCCGGCAGAAGCTCCTCTGTGGTGCGGGTCTCAGAGAAGGAGGTAGTCATAAGCTCGCTGATGTCCCCTCTCTCACCTTTCACCAGCTCCTCTATAGAGAGACAGACAGAGAGAGAGAGAGAGACAGAGAGAGAGAGACAGACAGACAGAGAAAGAGAGAATGTTTTATTTGAGTTCCACAGATATTTCTCCGCAATATTTCAAAATTTCAGGATATGCCTGGTTGATTTCTCGTTCAGTATTTTCATTGTTTATGCTTTGGGAATATGTACTTGGTATAATTCAGTCCAAATGGCAATAAAGTATTTGAACTGAAATTGTACTCAGACAGAAGGAGAGAGGCATTTGCATAGATTCATTTCCCAGTGACGTCACACCTCACCGCATTGACTGCAACCACTTCAGGACAGAGTACAGGAAATGGTGGACTGGGACAGACTGTGGGACAAGGGTAAGAGCGAGGGGAGACGGACAGAAACGTACGGATCTCGTCATGAAGCTCCTCAGCCAGGGCGGGGACCTTGTACAGCAGAGCCAAGCTCTGGTTCATCCGCTCCTCGATCACATGCAGGTGAGTGTACACCTGCGAACAGAAAATCAAACCAATGTAACGGAATACACTGAAGTGACAGAAGAAAACGGGGTATGAGCCACTCAAGACCCCTCTTTGTCTATACAGGGTTCAGACTTTCTTCTGTTTCTCATCCACCGTTTTGGCCTCCATCTCCTTTTCCAGTTTTTGTCCCAGAATCCCTCACTGCCTAGTTTCTCTCCACATTTCCAGTGCTCTGTTCCCTCTACTGATCGGTGTCTGATAAGACACTGCAACATATCACAGGGAGGTATAGATACCATCTCGCCTCCATAGATTTGCATGTATTGCCTGCGTTCACCTCTCTCTGTCTCTGTGGCAGTGCCTCCCACATCTGATAATAACAGAAATTCTACATCAAGAGGTTGGCAGCAGCTGATACAAGGAAATTAGCACTCCGTGTGACGAGAAGAGAGAGAAAGAGAAAGAGAAAGTGCTGATAGGAGCTCAGAAAGCAGAGATGGGTGAATCTGCCTTTGAATGGTCTGTGCTGGTACAGTGTTGAACCAGAACAATGCAGTCAGAACCAATGCGAGAGGGGCCATGGGCATTCAGCCAGTTTCCGGGTGAGGACTCGTCTAACTGCTGACTGCAAACTGAAGTGAAAAGTGTGCCGCCACCAAAAAACCCACATTGGGGAAATTTCAGCAAATCAAATGGCAGTGTGGTTTCCCCCTTAGCAACTGTTGTGAAGGCTGTATTCTTGATACACACAAACAACAGGGTTGCCAGCAGTATTTTCTCACATATACTGTATAATAACCACTGTATTTTTTCCCATCTAATCTTTCATTCTGTAACTAGGTTAGATGCTACACTGACATTACAATATATGAATATATCTGTAGAACAATTAATGTTGTAATGAGTATTTTTGGGCTTTTCATTTTTAATTACAATATCAAATGAGAATTATACTTAATTATGAATTATGAGAATTATATTTAAATACTCTTTAAACACTGTGGAGTTCTAGCCACTTCTTCAGGATATATATAGTACAGCGTACAGTGCATTTATTTTTATGTTACTAAGTGTACGTAATGTTTTTTTAATTATGTCACATACAATCAGCATTTGTGCATTAGGTACTTGCATTCAACTATTTTCAATTATCACACTGTTGCTCATCTGTTTCATCTCTGGGCCTCACACAATCGAGTAAGTGAGGGATTGAGTGCTCTTTGTCTCCCCCTGTCGTTCTCACCTGGAACTTCATCTGCTCGGCCTTCTGGGGGTCGACGGCCTCGATGTGCTGGTAGTGCCTGAGCGTGTGCCGGCGGTCCTTCTGCTCCGCTGCCATGTAACGCTTGAGGGCCTGCAGGACTCGCTCTGGCTGTTAGGGGGCAGTGGGGGGGGAGGGGGGTAGGGGGAGCAGGAGACATGGCAGGAGGAAGACCAGGTTTAATGTCAGCACAATGGTGGTTCACCTTACCGCACTCTGTGTGACTGAGATTTGCATTTGCGATGTTACAACCACAGAAAACAGGCAACTAATGTTAAGAGAAGGAAGAGGGCTGATGGTTTTGGTTCTCTTCTTCCCTATCATATCTGTTGGATCTCTCCGATGCCTATATTCTGCTTGTGCCTTATTTGCTTATCTGATCGCCTTAACCAGAGAGACTTACGCTAACACATCACCCATTTATATAGGTCTATAATTAAGGAATCAATTCAGGTTATATGTCTTGATTTTATTACTTAAGCAACTCAGTTTGAAGGCCTTTTTTTAAGGGAACTATAGCAGTTCCCCTCCTTGGTTTCGAACCTGCAACCATGTGATATGTATGCAACTATTAGTGCTTGAATAGTGTTATGCTCACACTTGCTGGTCTGGGAGTGTTGTTAGCCTGATCTGACACTATTACTCATTCAACTTGAATGGATACACTGCTGTTCTTTTGGGCTGGAAGTTACTCTGGATATGAACATTTGCTAAATGAATGTAATGTAATGTAATGCAATGCAATGCATGGTCACAGGCCCACTGCTGCCTGCCTGACACACACTGTACCTCCAGGATACCCTTTACACCGGCCCCGCCCTGCTCACCTGCGGGGGCTCGCTCTGCACAGCTGTCAGGTAGCTCTCCAAGGCCAGCCGGCGGTTGTTGTTGAGGGTGGCCACCACCCTGGCCAGGTGGGTCTCCACCAGCCTCTGCCTCTCCCCGGCCACCTGCTCCTCCAGGGTCTGAAGCACGGACTGGAAGTGCTGAGGATGGCGGGGGCGGGGGGGGGGGGGGGGGGGGACAGGGACAGGGACAGGTGCGTCAACCAGGGCGGTCACACACGGTAAATCTGCATAAGCAGGTGAGCTGAGCTGCTTTCACTTCCTCCTCCCCTCCCCCTTCCTGCTGTCCTTTACCTCGTTGAGCGCCTGGCGGTCAGACTTGGGAAGGTTTTTGGACTGGTTGTCCGCCTCCGCCCACTCCTTCATGATCTAAAAAGAGGGGACGGAGAGGGAGAGAGGGAGATGTGGGACCGTCTTTACACTTCTGACACGCATTCACAGTGGGTTTAGCACCCCTTACAGACGCAATTTCTTTGAGGGTTTAATAGAAAACACAAATCTGGAGGCCAACGCTGTAATCCTCGTTAATCTTCTTAATATGCTAATCTGCAGTTGGTCTTGAATGGACTCGCTTATTGCTCCATTTGCTTAGAGACTAAAAAAAAAATATATTACCCAAATGTTTGGGCTTTGAATCTAAATGTGATGAATTTAATTCCATGTAGACGCTCTTCTGACTGAGCGTAACTGACAGGGGAGTTCCTGCAGGGGAGGCCCTGTGCCTGTCTTACATTTCATTGGCTGTCTCCTCATCCCTGAACCTGATTGGCTAGCCTTGTGTCCACCCCCCCACCCCCCTCACCTCATTGATCCGTTTCATCCGTCTCTCCTCCAGGTCCATCTTTGCACGCAGGAAGTTGGCATGCTCGCTGTCATCACCTGGCATCTCGAAATAGACGTCGACGCCGTCTGTCGGGCGAGGTGTGGGCACTGTGAGAGAACGAGAGAGAGACAGAACAGAGACAGAGGGAGGGGGGCAGAAAGGGTGAGGAGAAAGTGATAGCAGGAGACAGAGCATGAAGGAGATATAGATATAGAAAAGAGGAAAGGGAAGATACAGAGAGATTAATGGAGAGTGAAAGAACGAGAAAGAGAGGGAGGGAGGGAGAGAGAGAGAGACGGAGGGAGGGAGAGCGTCAGAGATACTGACTTGACAGGGCAGTTCATTTCACAGTAAGTGAGAGTAAGTGAGGGACAGCAGCAACTACTCAATGTCAGCATTTACCACTCTTCTATATTACAGTGCTGCATACTCTGCAGAATACAGCTGTAGCCCATCTCCCAGGAGGAGCAGAGGCAGGGGTGGTGGAAAAATGGTGAAAAGAGGGAGAGGGAAATAGAACGATGGCCGGGGTGGGGTTGGGGACGGAGGGTACAAAAACAGTGCTGGGTTGTGAGGATTGTGGTTTAGGGGGACAGGGTTCGTCGAGGCACTCACAGCTGTCCCCGCGGGTTTGGGGAGGGGGAGTGGGTGGGCTGCGGCTCGCTTGGGCCCCCTTGTCGTAGTAGAAGGAGTCCAGGTAATCGGAGGTCTGGTAGGGATTGGAGTCGATGGAGTACTCGTATTCTTCTGCATCTTTGGCTCCTTCCTCCTCCTCTTCCTCCTCTTCCACCTCCTCCTCCTCCTCAGCTATCTCGGCCTCCTCGACATCAGTGTCAGGGGAGGGGCTCGGGGTGGGGGGTGTCACCTTGACACTATTGGAAAACAGCGGGGGGGCGAGGGAATCTTCATTTTCACTGGCAAAATCAGTCCTATGGCATAATCAATATCTATGATATTATATGCCGCTATACCTCAGATCACACTTGTGTTAACTTTAGGGGCAGGTAAACTGACATTGGGAGTATTTTAGCAGGGCACTGGGACAGTGTAGCACACTGGCAAGGCGCATGGCCTGTAACCAGAAGGTTGCTAGTTTGATTCCCTGCTGGGGCACTGCTACCGTAAAGCTGTAAATATCCAGCTGTATAAATGGGTAACGTAAAAATTGCAACATATGTAAGTCAATCTGGATAAGAACATCTGCTAGATGACAATAATGTAAATAATGTAATGTAATGCATAAGGTTGTAAGCTGAATTGAATTCATCCTGGGCTGTGGAATATGAAGAGGACCATCTTGGGCATGGGGTTAGTTATAATTGCTGTCCATTAAAAAAATAATGGTTTAATAAGCTTGTGTTTCTACCAGCTAGGTGTCTGTGCAACTGTTGAAACTTGGTCATGCTGCACTTCTAATATTGTGACTCCTTGTTTGGCTTTCTCTTGTGTTGAAATCTGCCTCACTTGTAAGTTGCTTTGGCTAAAAGCTTCTGCCAAATGAATAAATGTAAATGTAATCATTCTCCATGTCAGGGATAGGGGCGCAGGGGGACTTACCTGCTGCTGACTTTGGTGTCCACCTGTGGGGCCAGCGTTTGGGTGGCCCCCTGTGGCACGTCTGCCACGTCGGTGTCACCCCTCCCACTGGAGCTGCCCCTGCCTGGGCAGCACACGTACTCCACCCCCCGGAACTTGTCCCCGCACGGCAACAGCATCCCGTAACTATGCAGCTCTAGGCTATCCGCCGTACAGGCCTGCGGGGGAGAGGGGGGTGGAGGGAAACAGACAGGGAGAGATGGACAGAAGAGGAGAGTATGGAAGGGGAGAGAAGGTATGATGATTTAAGAAATGATTTAATTGATTGAACAAATTATTTAAACTCACCAATAACTCACTGATTTAGAGGTGCTATTTAATTAGGGGTGTAATATAAGCTGGCATGATGTATGGTGATATGTTTAGTATCACAATGTATTTTGAATTCTATTATCTAGTGACTGGGAGGTATGGCAGTAATCTTCCCTTGTCCAGTCAGGTTGCAAGTTAACTTGTGATACGGCTTGAATAGTGTTATGCTCACACTCACTGGTTTGGGAATGTTGTTAGGATGGTCTGACACTTGCTCATTCAAACTGAATGGATACACTTATGTTCTTTTGTGCGGGAAGTCGCTCTGGATAAGAGCATTTGCTAAATGAATGTAATGTAATGTAATGTAATGGTGTGTTCACATTTCGCCCCACCCCTCACCTCCTTGGCAATGTTGTGCCAGTACATATAGCTCTCACAGGCGTCCATCTGCTCCTGGTGCAGGAAACGGCAACGGTCAGGAACCAGCAGGGCCTCACTCACGTGCTCCCCAACTGGGGGGAGAAGGGACACAGAAACAGTGAGGGGAAGAGGGAGATTAAGAGTGGATGTGAAACCGTGAGAGAGTAAGTGTTATTTAACCCTTTGGCACGTAAGTTACAAAATATTCCAACTGCCCCCAGCGCATGTGTTATGTCATGTGGTTCGTTATGTTTTCATTAGCGTTACTGAGCTTCTCACCACCGCATTTGCTATACTTTCTAACGTTACACCACTGTTTCCTCAAAGCTAACATTAGCTAGAATTTTTCAGATTTGGGAATCAGAACTGTGTTATGCTGCTTATGTTGCAACTTATGTGAATCTGCACTGAAAAATAAATAATTATATTACATCTGCGGAACATTTTTATGTGAAAAAGCAGTGTGTTTAGAAAGAATGTTAATTTGTTGCGTCACAATAGGCATTCTAATGTAGTGTTCTAATGACGCTGCTTTCACCATACTCGCAAAAGGGTTAATGTCTGTGGCGCTCTTACACCCACGCAAGCCACCGAGGCGCAATACCGCCAGAGTCAGGCAGAGGGAGTCAGAGAGCCCTACAGTACACTGACAACCCAGCTACAGAGATGATGCAAGATCACTGTGCTAGGCTGACATTCTCTGTGCCGGGGCGCAAAGGGGCACGAACCACTGCGACTCAATAACACAGACCACAGGGTGGCATTCCGTTTCATTTCTCTCGCCAGATCACACAGGCCTGTATGTATCGTCTAACACTGAAAAGGTCTACATTTAAGAGAGGGTTCTTGTTCTAGGACGGCAGTGTAGGATTATGCTAAGGAGCAGGGCTCGTAACCGAAAGGTTGCCAGTTCGATTCCCAGCTGGGACACTGCTGCTGTACCCTTGGGCAAGGTACTCCACCCTGAATTGCCGCAGTAAATATCCAGCTGTATATATGGATAACGTGTAAAAGCTGTAAGCTATGTACAGTACATCCCTCTGTATAAGAGCATCTGCTGAATGACAATAATGTAATGTAATGTAACACTGAAAATGTGTGGTGAGGAAACTCTTTAAGAGGATTCTTGTTCAGGGACGGTGTGGTGTGGCACAGTGTGGCACGGTGGGTGGCCCTCTCACCCAAGCAGAGGTAGGGCAGGACGATGAAGGGCCGGGCCTGGCAGTGCCGCCAGCCCTTCTTGCACCAGGCGGAGATGGTGACAGGACTGGAGGACTCCTCCACGCGTGAGATCTGCAAGCCTGGGTACATCTGGACACACGGACATACAGACGGGGGGGGGGGGGGCGCGGTTAGGATGAGAGAGAGAAAAGGGAGGAGGAGGAGGAGGAGAGGAGAGAGGGAAGAAAACAGTAGGAAAAGACAAAAGAGAAGAAGAGCAAAGGAAACAGAGAGAGAAAGAGAGAGAGAGAGAGAAAAGAGAGAAAGACGGAAGGAAGCAGGAGGAGAGGGAGCCATGCAGCTATAATACACAGTTCAACAAAAGTCCTGGAGAGGGACTGCTTTTGGACGGTGGACCCAGCTCTGTTCTTTAGTATGTGGACCATTGACATGTGAACGAGGGGGCTTCCCCAGTCTCCAATGGTTCCAGCCTCTCCTAAAATAGCCTTGGGGTTTGTATTGAACCTTTATGGGACACAATAAGCCTGAGCTGCTGTTTAACAGCATTAAAATTACTATACCATGTATGAAAATATCATTGAGACAAAATTGTAATACGATTTCTTAAAATCTGCATGGAAATAAATTGATGTTTTAATTGGAAAAAAAAATAAATATGCACATTACAAAGATTCGTAAGAAATGAATGCTATTGTGGAAAAGCTATCGTGGAAATGCTACGGGTAATCGCATTAAGGCAATCTTGTCCATGACCTGCTCCATTTTTTCTTTTAAATAAGCTGCACTGCCACAAGATGGTGCAAGTTTCCCTTCACAATTACAAAGCCCCTTGCTATTGCTCCTATAATGAGGAGTAATCTCAGACTAGGATTCTGGGTATCACTGACATTGATAGTGGTGGCCACACTTTAGATGATATGAGCCACAGCAGAGCATACAGGGGACATTTAGGTGTCCAGGGAGATATCAATGTCAGGAAGGAAGGGGAAGAGAGATGGAGGAGGGCAGAATTTGCAAAGAAATATTTAGAAATATTTCCTCTCGCGCCCCATCTCTCTCTCATATATGTATATATATTTATATATATACAAACGGACAAGACGAACCCTGTCAGAAAAAGGAAAAAAAGGAAAAAAACTAAGGTTGCTGTCAAAAAAACGACGTTATCTCATATATACCGAATGGGGTTTGTCAGCATTGGTCATAAATGTCCTTTATTAAAAAAAAAAAGAAAAGAAGAAAAACCGTAATGGAAACTCAATGCTTAATCTATTAGCTGTATGAGATACACATAACAGAACTCTTGCTATCCTGTTTGTTTCTAAGGTGTGTCACATATATTGAATGGCTTGTGCTCCCACTGAGCTAATGTGTGCTTTAATGAGTACTTTATTCTGATAATGCAATCTAGGAATAATTGTCCTAATGAAGTCAGGACTGTGTGTGCACAGCCAGGGTAGCCGTCTGAATATAGAACACTGTTTGCTCAGTGGGTGTACAATACAATATAACGTAGAGCGGTGCCAAGACCAGGACAGTATTTGGCATGAGATAATGTATTCTTCATGCATGTGATCCAGGACATCCCTTGGCAAGGGAGCAATGTTTGGCAAGGTGCTGCTGATTTGTGCGCTGTTTAGTTTTGAGACAAAAATAGCTGAAATCTGTAAGAGATTTCTGCAAAACGCGTGCGTGTGTGTGTGAACTACAGTATTTGAGAGTCAGCATACAGCATATATTATGCAGTGCTTCCTGGCCTAAGGGACAACATTTGGCAGAGTGCCAGTGGCGTTACGCAGTACTGGATGTGTCAGTATGTATGCGAGCTGTAATACAGCAGGGTTGGCGTCGAGCAGTACCTCTTGGCAGTAGGACAGAATCTGGCTGGGTTCAGTGAAGCAGTCCTGCCTGCCCTGAGGGTCAGGCTCCCACTGTCCACTCTCTGGATTCATGTGCAGAATCTGGCGACCGCAGAACATGGCAATCTGAGGCTCGGCCACAAAGGGGCCTGGTCCATTCACCTCACTCATTGCCAGGGCCTGGAGAGTGGAGGGAGAGGGAGAGGGAGAGAGAGAGAGAGAGGGAGAGAGAGAGGGAGAGCGAGAGAGAGAGAGGGAGAGGGTGGAAGAGAGGGAGAGGGAGAGGGAGAGCGAGAGAGAGAGAGAGAGGGAGAGGGTGGAAGAGAGGGAGAGCGAGAGGGAGAGGGAGAGGGAGAGAGAGAGAGAGAGAGTGAGAGTGTGAGTGTGAGAGAGAGAGAGAGAGAGAGAGAGAGAGAGAGAGAGGGAGAGGGTAGAAGAGAGGGAGAGGGAGAGAGAGAGAGAGAGAGAGAGATGGAGTAAGGGGTGGCCAAAATGAAAGGGAGGGGAAGGGAGGGAGAGAATGAAGAGAAATGGAGGGAGTAAGAATGAGACAGAGAAAAGGAGGGAGAGGGAGAGAGGGAGAGAGATTACATTCGTTATCATTGCACTAACAGACAGAGAGGAGTCTTTACAGATACTAGCCATGATAGTGGTCTCCATTATTGAGTTTGAGACCAAATCAGAAAATGCTGTGCTGCAGATTACTCCAAATGTACAAGCCAGGCACTCACATTTACCTCACCCCTCCAAACGGAGGGAGTGTCTAAGCGACGGGAAAAGGGCAAAAATAATGTAGCGACCAGCTGCACACCTCCAGCACAACTGATGTGCACATCAGCACAAATTAACATCAGACAGGACCAGGATGCTTCCACAGTACATACCTCAGCACCCCGAAAAACCGCAGTGAGCGCCAAACCAAACGCCCCCTGCGCACCGGAGCTGCTGAGATAGGCAAAATCCTGACAGATAAGAGACAGGAAAAATACCACAGATATATTCGGCAGGATGCCGACGGTCTGCTCTCGCTCCTCCCGGAGCTAGTTTTAGCTGCTGGTGTGCTGGTATTGATCCGAGGATCTATTCGCTACGCCTGGAGAAAGGCTCGGGGGACGCCGCTTGGAACAAACACCACCGGAGCAATGTGAGTCAGGTGTTAATACAAGCCCATTGACCGGTGGGCCACTTCAGTACATTAACACTGCACAGGAAGGGGAGGGTGGTTTGGGGGGGGGGGGGGGGGGGGGCTGAGGGTAACACGCGCCATCTAAGCAATACAGCAATACATTAGCTCAGCAAAGAGGAAGGGGGCCATCCTGCCAGCCAGAAACAATGAAATCCAAACTTAAAGGATTTACTGGGATTCTTCCTGACTCCACGATACGTTACGCAAACATGGTTAAACCTGCATATACCTGGTGCACGAACATTGTCATTGTGATTCAATGACAATAAAAGAAATGAACAGATATATGACTGTGGATCACCAGCCCTCATTCAGGAATAAATACTTGGTGAAGGTGATTGGTTAAATGTGTGATATGCTTCTATCTATCTAAGATACGCTATTCTATCTAAGATACCCCAAAATAATATTAACAATGATAATGTATCGCATCTTATATTGCAGCTTCCATTCCTTTGCAGGTTCTTGATGCACGCTGAGTTATCAGAGTTATCAGTATCAAGTGAGTTATCAGATAGACACCCGTCTATCTGAGGCAAACAGCCATTTTGTGCTAAAGGCCTAAGCACACATCACACAAAGCAGGCAGGGAGGAATTTGCTCACCCAAATGAAGTGGGGGATGATTAGGCAGCCAGATCAACAGAGTCAAACTAGGATATTGGCCAGGACAAAAAAAAAAAACCTAGTCTGAGATAAATGCCATGTACAAATCAGGACCTCAGTTTGACGTTTCATTTGAAACACAATGTTTCCTACAGCACATCACTGTACCGGATTTGTACTTAATCTAGAGAGACTGCCTGCTGATTCCACCTAAAACAGAACCTGGTTTGGCTGGTCCGACCAAGCATGTGCAGGAGCCCCACTCGACGCAACACGGAATGACTGCATAGCCAGTCACATGCAATAAACAACGAAATGAAGCTTTGCCTTGCTCTGTGCAGATACACAGACCGTCTCCGCCCCTTAAATTTGGTCGCGTTCCGCGTTAGCGGTGGTACGAGTGATGCGATCCAACGCCGTGATGCACGCTTTAATCTCCGATGACTGACGGACAGAGGCGCCGAACAGACACGCACTTTCTGGCAGCCACTTAGACTCTCGCTGCCCGGAGGGGGGAACAGAGAATATAAGTGACGCATGATCAAAGGGAATCCTGCTTCAGCTGGCCGTCATAGAGCTGTTTGAAGTCCTAATTAAAATTTATGAGAAAAATAAATATATAAAGTGCGTTCGTAAATATACAATAAATATAACAGCCCCCGAGCTGTTCTGATATTAGGATTGCATCGGAGATTTAAGAAGCTATGATAATTAGTACCGTAGATAAACCCTTAAATCCATGTTAGGCCTTGACAAATGGGCTTGCTTGTTTAGGGTAGTGACACGCAACATGTTAGGAGTTCACGCACAACCTGAGGCAATGACCTTGCTACTGAGCGTATTATTTATGCAAGCTTTGCAGATTTGGTGGACTTCAAAACATTAGAAGGCACAGCTACTGTATATGAACCCAATAAAAACCCCTTGCCGCATTTTTCTTCCTTGTTGTCTTCCTGTGAGGAATTGAATGGACTGAGGCTTTTTGATGTTGACCATACTGAAAATGAACCTTCCGTGGGCTGCAATACAGCCTGGGAAAAGGCTCACCTTGTTTAAGAGGTTTTGGTCGACGCTGTAAAACCGATCTGGTTGCTGAGGCAGTGACTAAATAAATGTCTCTCTTTGACTTGGGAAGGTCAACGCCACAAAAAAGACTTCCGGATATTTGAGAAGATAACCTGCCAGCTCTCTCTACCCCAGTGCTCAACCCCCCACCCCCTTCCCCGGTAAAAAAAAATCAATGCTATACGCTTGCAACTGTATCACCACGCTTCTTCGATCAATAACGAATCCATTTGGAGCCAGAGGCCCAGACCTACAGGGTAGACATGTGGGGAAGAGCAGAATGAAGCCCTGACTCAGATTTAGGCCAAGATTAGATCAGACCCAAGCCTTTGTGATAACAGAGAATTACAAACACAAGCCTCAACTGTGCTGTGTTTTTTTTCCTAAAGCTGCATGGTTCTGCTCACAGCATAACACATGCTGTCGCTGACCCAATTAGGGAATTATGACTCTTTGCAGGGATTCCATGGCTGACCACCCCACCATAACTTTCAATGATAATGCCCATGGAGAGACAGTTGTCCACCACCTTTGACCTCCCCTCCGCCTCCCCTCACCCTAAACACCCAGTCCCAACAGTACCTCAATGCGGCTGGATGACAAATTCTAATTTCTCAGGTGTCTGAGAGACTGGACTCACCAGAAAGCGGCAAGGCAAGCATTTCCCACTTGTTATTTTTCTCTGCAACACCTTGGCAACACTTTCAGAACTCTCAGTGAAAGCACTGTGACAGCGCTGTCCTGTTTGTAGATGAGAAGGACCTGCATGCTACAGGACACATCCTACACAAGTTTCAGACGCTCCGTTTTCGCTCCACCTCCAAACGTATGACTGCGCTTTGGTCTTCCAAGGTCCTTGAAACCTTGCATTAAAATTCTACCAGCTGCATGCAAACTGACAGCTCTCAGGAACAGGAAACGGAAAGGCCGGCAAAAGCAAGAACGTAGCATTAAAATGGAAATGTCATCGTCATGTTGGTGTCACGCTGAGAGAGGTGTACAGATGAGAACCTTTTAAAAGGACAGACTCTGCAAATACCAGAAACTTGGAGGACCCAAAGGAGAAGACAGACCAAGGAAGTGGAGAAGATCGGAGGCTTAAATGACTCGATGGCTGAGTATGTCTGAGAGCAGAGAGACAGAACTGGTTAAAGTACTGAAATAAAGATGTGCTTACAAACAAACTGTCATGGGACAGGCTGGGCTTATAAAGCCTTGCCAAGTCAGTCATGACCTACCGAATGAGTGAAAGTATTTCTGATACACATGAGTATGCTTTAAGGTCTTTTGTGCTCAGTGATCTAACCTTTTAAGAGGGTAAGCTATTATAATAATGAGGTATATTGCAAAGACTCTTGGCATTGCAGCAAGCTGACAGAAACCACAATATCAATGTTAATATTTTCTTTCAATATACTATATTATTGCCATTTAGCAGACATTTTTATCCAAAGAAACTTACATAGGTTACAGCTTTTACATGTTGTGCATAGATACAGTTTACTGAGGCAATTCTGGGTTAAGTACAGCAGTAGTCCCGCAGTGGGGAATTGAACCAGCAACCTTTTGATTACGAGCCCTGCTGTTTACCACTATGCTACACTGCCACCTGTACTGTATGTCAAATGGAATAGTCAGGTTTTTCCAAGTATTACACAATTAATATTCAGAGTGTGTCTGATTAATGGCTGTCCTGAATCTATCTGCATTATTATGTCATGGTGAGGGTTACAGTTAGTGTTTAGTCTAAAGGGGTGCATATATTTCCATTATTTGAAAGTGAGTGGCTTGCCCCACTTTGGTCAGGCACGCCTCCCCAGACTGCAGGCAGCATCTTTGCTCTCCTCCATGGGTTTTGTTTGACATAATACGCATGTGATGAGCTGGTACTGCAAAAAAAGTAAGCCAGTGAACGTCCAGTACCATCTTGAGCAGGTAGAACATCATGTTCTTATTTCTTTTATTTTAGCCAAAATATGCTTTACTGGTATTATGCCACAGCAGACAGCAGAGACTTTATGCTGCCATCCTCCCAACGCTGTTCAGTGGTTAGACAATTATTGTGAATACCAATAAGACTGTTACCAATGAGACTACCAAAGACTACTATCATTGTGAATACCAATAAGACTGTTAAAGTGTGATCACAGTGCTCAGGGGGTTAGACACTCCTAATCTTCATTTAGTTATGGCAAGATAAGATCTTGTGGCTTATAGCTCCTCCTCAAAAATGACCTCAGAGTCTGTCAACAACTGGAGAACTCTGGGCAACGCTGTATAGGGGAGGCCCTGACATTCACCCAAAGACCGCTTTAATTGGACAGTCTATCCAGATATCTGCAAGCCATTTGGCGAGAACCAAGCACCGTGGGCACAAAAGTGTGCATGTATCAAACATCCCCCCCCACCCCCACAGGCAAGCAAGTGGACGAGGAAAGCTTTGACAGCTTCTAGCTGCAAAGGCAATCTCATCATTAATAGCTAGCTGCTGACACAAGCTGAGAGATGTTGATTGCATTCTGCCTTCCTGCCACCCCCCCCCCCCCCCCAACACCCCCACCCCCGCGTCCACCCATTGTTGAATGAGACTCAGTTTGTTTCATAAGGCTTCATCTCTCCATTCCTACTTCCCCTGACAAATTGCCGTGATCCTCGGCACAACAAAGCGTGACGGGTTCAGAACGGCCAAACAAAAGCACAACAGACAAAAAAAACAGAACACAAAAGGCAGACGTGCTATTCATTGCGAATGCAGCACAACTGGCGCACAGGAACAAGGGGTAACGACTGAATGCTCTGTGTTTGCGACAGATCCAGGAGCAACAACAGAACGATTGTTCAGACGCAAAGCCAGACAACCAGATACATCTCTGGATAAAATAATAAGGATATTATTTTATATTTATAAGAATAAAAACGGGGAAAAAAAAGGACCAGTCCTTTATTTTGAAACCTTTATAATAAATATCCCTGGCAGTGAACCTGGGCCTTTTCGCGCAAAGCACCGGCGCTCACACCCTGGATACAATTTACATATTCCTCCGGCATAATCTGCCGCTGCCAAATTAAATATTCAACACCTGTTCTCTTTGTTGCAGGATGACTTCATACTATGTAATGATGCAACCTCCAGACCCTGCAAAGCAAGACACAGGGCCAGAAGGGGGAGGGACGCACGCCGCTGTTTGTCATTTTTACAACGCTGCCTCGTTAATACCTGAGGGCTGGGGCCGATGAGGGGCGTAAAACCGCCACCCCGCCCCCGCCCCCCCCCGAATCCTCCTCTGCGGACCTCGCCTTCAGACGACCAAAGGGTTAAGGCTGCCTGGCAGCCGGGATCTGGGTTATTTCACCTGCTTATTTATAACCGCGGCCGCTGGCGAGCCGCCGAGGTGCGCGCGCTGCCTCGTCGTGTCTGTCTCTGCGCTCCGCTGCAGCACAGATGGCTGGGGTAGCGGGTGGGCCGCCTGGCTCCGGCCCCACCCCCGCGCGGCCCCCCCTGCTCCCCCCCCCTACCCCTTCGCAGAGCCTGCGTGTCCTCCCGCCAGCCTAATGCACAACTCCCGTCTTCAGGCTGGGACATCAGAAAGTTCAGGGCCATTCATCACCCTAATCACCATTCATTATTTATTCATTCATTTGGCTATCGTTATTTTTCATCTGCTTGGCATGGGGGTGGGGGGGGGGGGGGGTAGGTGGTGGATTATAAGAGGTGCATTGTGTCACTGAGTTCACAGATGCATCAAAGCCTTAATGGCGCTTATGGGTTGGGTTCAATCAAAACATTGACTCACCCACTCACAGCTAATTACAAAGCCATTTCTAAGAGCACATTATGATTGGTGTTTGCATATCTAGCTCTAATATGTTTGCATATGGTCTGTAATGATTTTTGTTGCTGATGAGGTACAATTTTCTTCTAACAAATGTTGTGATCACACTGTGCTTTGAAATGGTCCTGCAATGCTAGAATTATCTGGGTACTGTTGTCATGGCGGCAGACCCCCTAGGATAGGCCTGGGGTTGTGGGCTTGAATCCCAGCTGGTGTGACATGGTGCCCTAATCCTAATGGATGCACTTTACCCAAATTGCCCCAGTAAAAACCCAGCTGTGTAAATGGGCACCAGATGGACAATAATCACTGTGACCCCACTGAGCTGGAAACTGCGCAGCGCTCACAAACAGAGCAGGGGTGGAGTGGGCATAGTCTGCTTTGATTTTGCTTCAGTGCATTTCAAAATGTCTGTAATCAAAGAGAAATGCTGTACTGTGGGTATTGCTGGAGAGTGAGAAATTGCTTCCTAAAATGTAGGGGTGCAAGTAGCAGTCTCAGATTCATAAAAAAAAAAAAAAACATGAGAGCCCAACAGCTTTGTGGTGTTACAAAACCAAAGTTATATTCTCCTTCTGAGGGCCACACCATTAACACATGCGACACTGAGCAATTTCATATTTATAGTCTTATTTACTGCAGATGGCTTCTTCTACATCCAAATCTTGAGGAAAGTCGTGACCAACACAACGGGTATGTTTTTAAAGACCTCTTCCTCCAAGGTCTCTGAGCTGCAGAGCCTGCTGCCAGATATCTCCCACATACCATGAGTCCACCAAAGAGCCTCTACATCTGAACGTCACCCACTGTACTTGGAAGCACCTCTTTTCAGCAACTCCCACCTTCAGACAGATGGGTACCCAGGCGTGACTCACGCTCTACACTCACACGCTGCAAAGCATCTTGGGAAAGTTGGATTCACGAGAGGCTGAGGTGCCAGTAACCGCAGGTGCTGCTAGCTGGTTATGGTATAGGCATATACATCTCCATCATCCGAGCATCCTGACGCAAACACGTAGAGTTGGTCTGCGGAGTTGTCGGTTTCTTGATGACTGAAATCTGTTAGACGTACATGCAGAAGCTCAGCAACTGTTTTTGGTAAGGTCATTGCTTTGTTGTCTTCAGATGGAAATGCATCTGTGAAGCCATTCATTCCTAAGGCGAGACGTTTTCAGTGACTACTTGTTCCATCTTATTTTTTGCGTAAGTCACGAACATTCCAGGCCATTGTTCTAGCCCCCAATCCCACGTTATATTCCCCCACGTGTGGAAGGTGGTGCTTCGTGAGCGCTGATTGATTACCACAGAAAAGGGAGCGACGCGTGAGTAAGCCCCCCGTTTGACAGAGAGACAATGAAGCTCTCCAACTTAATAAATTCAATTACGTCCGTCGAGCTGAGAGGCGCCGTTCCGCCCAGGCGGCGCGTCTTACGAGGAGTGCTCCGGAAGGCTCCGGCTCGTGAGGCGAGGGCGAGAGCGACAGCTCCATTGTGGCTGGTTTGGCACTTTGGTTGGCGGTGGGGGGGGGGGGATCACTCGACCTGCTAGAGCGCATCTCTCTCTCTCTCACTCTCCCTCTCTATCTCTCTCGCGCTTTCACTCCCACGTCCTGACACGCGGTGTCTGGTGAGTCACACGCCTCCAACATGCGTGAGGTGAGCTCTCTCTGACGTGGGGCCCCGCACGGAAACACAGGGGCCTCTCACGAATCGTTACAAACAGCCATCACATGTGGTTCCCTTTAAGATAGCACAAAGCATTTGTTTTTTTTCCCTTCCTACAGCTTCCTCTTCCATGACCTGAAAGAATATTGCTAATATTGTCACAATGGGCCTCCACAGATGACGCAACTGCAACATTGTTTTTATTTTTTATCCATTGTGTCCGTTCAGCTTTAGCTGCAGCTGTTGCACCTTTAAAGACATGACTATAAAATACCGTTACTTCAAATGTAGTACAAGTCATCAGGGCCTGCTGCAGAAATCCATGCTTAAGACTGACCTCATCTGGCATATGGGGCAGCAGTGTAACATAGTGGTAAGGAGCAGGGCTCACAACTGTAAAACTGTAAGGTTGGTTTGATTCCTGGCTGGGGCACTAATACTGTATTCTTGGAGTAAAGTAATTAAAGTAATTAACCCAGAATTGTCTCAGTAAATATCCAGCTGTAAAAATGGATAACATGTAAAAATTGTGACCTGTGTAAGTTTTTTCTGGATAAGAGTGCTAAATGACAATGTCTTATCTTATCTTATCTTATCTATCTATCTACCTATCTATCTATCTATCTCCAAAGCCACTACAGCTGAGCCAGTGACCTGGTAGCAGATGAGGGAGTTCAGACTTATAAGATAAAGCCACTGATGCTGGCATTGTGGTCCAGAGTGTTATAGGTCCAAATTCTGGGATGAGGCACCAGAACTCTACAGGTAACCATGCTGACACTCCACTGGTGAGACCCTGGCTGGATGAAGGACCTACAGACATGGGAGGGAAACTGATAATCGGCCTAATGGTGCTAACAGCAAACCAAACACAGTGATGGCAGCACAGTGAAGGCCCTCACCCCACCCTCCTTCCAGTTCTTTTCCAATTACAAACAGAGGTGGAGCCACAAAAAAACACAAAAGCCAGACAATTTGGTCCACGACCTACTAGGTTCGTCCCAGTCGCGGGATTAGCGGTCCCCTTGTATTCAACCTGAGCGTCTCAGATCCACGCTCTCCCAAATGATCGCCTTCCGCGGAGCTGGTCCTTTGAACTCGGTCAGTAACCAGTGTGAAACTGTTATTCCCACCTCGGAACCAGCCGCCTTTCTTCACACGTTATTAGAGATTAGAGGATTGTGTGAAATTGGATTTCAGGGGATAAGGCTGGTACTGAGCTTTTTTTCCCCTTCTTTTCTTTTTTTTCAGAAACAGGTGTTCCATGTCATGTAGCAGTTTTGAGGAGGATTCTAGTGTGTTCACCCCAATGGATGACGGACTTGAAATACCCATTAAATCAACCAACCTTAAATCAAATGACTGCATATGCTTGATTAAATTAAACCGTCCATTGAAAAATATTTCTGTACTACTGTATCTACTACAATAGCCCATGAAAGATTTATAGTTTTTTGTGGGTATGCGGTTTACGAGTGTATATATAGTTTTCTTTTGCCTTTGATAGCAAAAACATGCTCTGTGTTGCTCCATATCCAATTTCCACCTTCCTCATTCCTCTCTTTCGGTTTGTTGTTGTGTATTCTGGCTCCAGGGGATCTCTGGAGATCAGGATATTGCGGTTTTTCTTAAAGCAACCCATCATGTCGTCGAGCCATATTATTTGACTACTCTCCTCGGTATGTGTATGCGTTTTCCTCGCCGGTTTCCGTCTGGTGCGTCTCAGGGTCTGTGGTAATGCCTGCATTTTTAATATCCAGCCCCGCACAGCATTGCAGTGTCGCCTCTGCTGGGCTTCTCATCCACCGTCAAACGGCCTCGCCACAAACAGAGAGCTTCTAACCACAAGCGATTAAGGATTCAGCATCCGAGAGAGAGAGAGAGAGAGAGGGCGGCGTATCCATTTTATTCCACTGGCAGTCTTTGAAGCGGGATCAAGGCGGGGCTGAAATCAAGGTGATGGTAGCTGCCACTGCCACCTTTACATTAACTGGATATTTAAGGCCTCCTCCACCCTTCTCTCTCTCTCTCTCTCTCTCTCCTTCAAAAAAAAAAAATCAATTCAAACGCTCCTCCTGCCCTGCTGGGGGACCCATATGTCAGATGAATTGCATATGAAATTTCATAATTTAATAAGAGGTGCAAGAGTCAGGAGGGGTGGAAGGGGGGAGGGGGAAACAGAGCAAGGTGGTGGGAGGGGGGGGGGGGGGGGAGCAGTATTGTGGTGGGGGGGCTCTCTTGTCAGTGAGCTATGAATTAGCAGCTGCTGTTTTGCTGAGCTCTACCAGGAGACAACAGGAAGACCAGGGGGTGGGGTGTGTGTGGTGGTGGTGGTGGGGAGGGGGTGTCAGGGGTATTGTAATACCAGCCATAGAACTGGCCCAGAGACACATGTGCCACGGTCTCTCTCCACCCTAATGGCCTTCACAGTGTCGCAGTTTCTTTTCATTGCAAACGGTTTTGACATTTGGTACAATTTCAACCTGGCTGGTCAGAAAATTCAGCTCTACACGTGCCACTCAGCACTGCAGAACAAAGAGCGAAGCACTTAAATGTTCTTCCTTCCTGCCTTAATTGGTTCCATCTCTCTATAACCAGCTACCAGTGTTTACTCAGTATTTTTCTCCCATTATGAAAGGGCCACTAATGCTGTTTTAATGAATACAAAGGCTACTGCGGAGAATAAGTCTGCCCTGGGCTGCCCCAGTGCAGGTGTGAAGCACTGGGCATCCCTGCATTAGTCTTGGTTAGCCTGACAGAAATTTCCATGCGGAAACATACCCTTGATAAAGGGCTAATTAATGACGCGCAGCATCACGGCACTCCCTGTCTCATGCTCATACGTTTTTTCATCAGCTCCCTCTGTCTCATCACCTCACACACACACGCGCACACACACACACACACACACACAGGCACACATTTTCCACCCCTCCCATCTCTCGCTCCCTTCTTCTCTTTCTCTCTCGGCAGCATCACTTGGCCACTGAGGCCGGTTGCCGTGGAAACACCTCCCACAGGAGCCCAGTTACCTTCCTTGTTACCGTAGCAACCCGCTCCCTGCAGAATTTCGAGTGTACCGCTCACTCACACGCTCTCTCTCTCTCCTTCTCCTTCTCCCTCTCTCTGCTTCTGTTAATTAAGCAAGCATATGTTTCATCCCGTGCTCCAGCCTCACTTAGGTCAGTAATGCTTGCTTCTGTTTATCTTCGATGGTGCAATAAACACACGCAACACACACTCTATTAGTTTCAAAATACATATGATCCAACTGTCCCTTACTGTAATTGTCACCAGGCACACAGTAATATATAATGTCAAGCCAGTGAAATCACTTTAATAAAGCGACACCGCAGAAAGAGGGGCCTCATGTTTAAATGGGACGTAAACCTCTGACCATGAAGGCATGGTATTGCTTGAGGGAGTAAATATCACAATCTTGTTCTACCTGAAAACAGACAAATGCACTGCTGTTGACAAGCACAGCCTCTGTGCAGGTGGAATGATAAAACAGAGCACTAGCAGGCATTAATGATCCCATCAGCCCCTGCTTACATTTAGCTTTACCCCATGTCCAATACAACTAGGTTGGAAGCCTTCCTGCCTGCCCTCAAGCGAATATATTAATGCACATAGTCACCGGGTCTATCTGTAATCTGACTGAAGCTTATCACTCTGATTCAGACACAGCCCAGGCCTCTCACAATGAAAAAATGGGAAAAAAATATTTCTCTGGAAATTTCCACACAATTTGACCATGCTTAGTCCAGGCTGGAGAAATGGGTCAAGGGCTGACATTCTTGTAGCAATGCATGCAGTGAAAGAAAAATTATACAATAGACAAATCCTAAGCTGTTATCTACTATAGGCCAGTGCAACCAACGGACATTTCAGTTTTTTGTGTGTCTGGTTATCTCATTTCAGACCAGACCAATTTTTGAGATTCATGTCTGTATCACACTGGTCTATATTCCTGAATCATTTTCAGATGATCCAATATTCATGTTATTTCATTTCTTGAGGCAATTATTGTCTTTACAACTGTCTATGGGAAATGCATGACTTTGTCACATACAGAATCAATAATGCAAACCTCTTGAAGTGTGACTAAAAATCTTATTTTTCTTTTGTTTTTATCCACTATGGAGAACCATATCTATAATAACCAGTCTTCATCCCCATCATAAATATCAGCCTGTATATGATGAAGCCTGGAGCAGGAGAGAGCCTACCGCTGTGAGAGATAATGACAACAATTCAGCACGTCTCACGCTGCTAATGAATTCTGATGTTGAATTTATGCAAAGCGCGAATCCACATCTATAATCCCCCTGTCTACGTTTCCGAGCACGACCGCCGACCTTTGCTTTTACACAGCTGGCTGGCATCAGAGGAGATAAAGGGGTACTCAGAGCTGCTTTGGGTACACAAATCGACATCAGGGAGAGGGTGGAAACGGTGTGTGCGGACGTAGAGATGTTTGCTGTGGTAAGGGGCTGCTCCTGAGGTGTGGGACGGCGAATAAGGCGGCGCTCGTGGAACAGTGGGAGTCCAGCAGAGCAACACAATTCCCCCCAGAGGCTGCCGTTCAAAACAAAGCAGACCCTGGGCTGATGAGGGTGATGATTCAGAGAGCGGAGGACGCGCGGGGGGGGTGAGGTGGGCGTGGAGTGGGGGGGGGGGGGATTAATAATTCAAGACGTGAAGAGCAGGCAAAGTATATGAAAAAGCAGAGAGGCAGAAGTGGCTCGGGAAAAGCCGAGATATGTGTGGTGACGCGTGCTGGAGGGTAGTGGGGGGGGGGTGAGGGTGGCGCGGGAACAGTGCGTGACAGGAGTGCTGGAGTCGATCTGACAGAGAGAGCCCGGACCTTTCCAAGGCCCTCAATAATTAATGGGGCTGCCGCAGCGCGCCATCTTTTCAAAGTGGCGAGCAGGAACGCCCGGCCGCCACATGTCACATCACTGGGGGGGGGTGGATTGGGCGATGGGAAGTTATACGCTGTGGATGATCTGGGGTGTCATCACCTGCCTGGTGCTACAGAAGGATGGATTTATCTTGTGGTAGGCACTATCAAAACTTCATCCTGTCAAAACGGGGACCACCAAAACCGGATACTCAATCCTCGCCAGCATTTCGATGTTCCAGTGCTCTGCAATGTTCGCCTTGTGCGATGAAACATAATTTACAAACAGTCAAAAGGGGCTTGAAACCCACCAGGATTCCAGAACTTTACCCCTAAATTGTCCAAATTTATTTCACTTCATAGTTTGGGCTTCCTTTTATCAGCCATCCTCGCTTCCAGAAATCCCTACACGAGGGCTAAACCCAGTCTTTTTGCACCAGGCCCATACCGGTATGCAAGGCCAAGTCACGTTACCAAAATCACAAAATCAGCACCCTAACTCACGATGCCTGCACTTTACCCACGGGCAAGGGCCAGCTGTCCTCCCCCCTCCCGGCTCCTGGCCACCTGTGAATATGTATGTATGACAGGAATGAATCTGCTTGCGCTCCCACTGCTACTGCCCGCAGCCAGTGGGTTTTTAATTTCCCCCTCGGCTCTCCCGCTCTGCTGGAGAAAAGGGATTTTTTGCGAACCCGGTGGAGGGGCGTTATCAACGCTCCGCAGCCATGCTGCAGGCGGTCCCACCAGCTCTCCCCGGGAAGGCAGAGTAGCAATCAAGCTCGCTTTTCGGGGGTGAGCCTTTCCTATGAAAAAAGAAAACCTCTCCAATTATGCTCACTCCTATCGCCCGTTCCAGAGAGGACCTCGGATCTGGAGTGGTTTCGCTGGTTGTGCCCGAGCCGTCTCGTGTGCTGAGAGAAACCAAGGCTGCATACACCATTGACATTCTTTGACACTTTTACTCTCCCATGCCCCACCGACACACTGAAATCTCACATTGCCATTCCTCTGCAACACATTCAGGACTCAATACTATACAATGGGCATGCCCACTGTACACAGCATTGTACACAATGCCAGCACAATCATGTCTTCAGTGTATATCAGTCTGACCTGCAATGATGTGTCAGTCCTTCACTGTACACTTCACCTTCATAGGTGACGCCTACATGTTTCATAGCCAGCAGAGGTAACCAAGCCTACCATGACAACAAAGGATTTTATTCAGAGCTCCTAAATTTATCTCCTTCCTCTGCTTGTAGCGATCCGGGGAATACAACGTGTAACACAGCAAAATGGTACATTTTGCCTGCGGCACGAGCATTTTGTGGTATAAAGCGCTTTTGAAACCATTAGCGAAAACTGATTATCTCCTGGCTCTGAAATTAATTAAAACCGGGCTCTGGCACCAACATGTTTGAACAGATCTGGTGCCTTCCAAATATGAATGCACACAGGGGCGTGGCGCCAGTGGCGTTGTGCAACGAGAATGCTAAAGGCGAGCTAACACAACATTTTGTAGCTGATTTTAAGTGTGCATTCTCTACACTTATTTGTGAAAATATGTCCTCACAGAAACCAGAGGATCTGGTTTTGAGAGATGCCTAAGACAAGATCAAAAGTCTTTACTCAATTCAAGCAGCCTCACTGCAGGTGTACAGAGAACATGTCCAATGCTGCACTTCATGGCAGGGTTTACAGTAGTGCATATTCAATGTCATAGAAGACATCGACATTACATGACCTTCTGTTGGCTGAACATGACTGCCATCTTTTCTTCACCCAAGACTACTACTTTTTGTCAAATCTTACAGCAAAAGACTGTGCCTCCAGTGCATCTGCTGAGTTGCAACAAAACCAGATATCTCTCTCAAAGCAAACTATTCGGAAAATGTTGCTCAACAACAGTATGTATGATTTTGTTTTATATGGTTCCAGCATCTGAAACATGTTTAAACTTGCCAGGACTGAAATACCTCTGAACATGGTTTTGTTTTTTTGTGAGATTTACATTAACAACAGGTATACCTCAGGACCAAGTGAGATTAGCCTGGGTGCAGTTTCCTATAAGAAGTGAACTATAGGAGCTGTTTTATTTTGTGGAATTGGGATGTTTCACACACTTTCCAAAAAATAACACAGATAAATCTAACACAAATAAAATATGGTTTAGATACCAAATACAGGAATTAATTGCCATTAACTGCGATTTTTCTCTTATTCCAGAGTTGTATTGTAGTGCAAATCACCTAAGAATGAAAAAACACTCCTTAGCTAGCTGGCTGCATTCAGTGGAGTTGTCCCTACTTATTTTCGGCTGACAGGTATGTAGACAGAACTGACCTTCAAATACACATCACAGTTTAATGCTATGCATGGACATAGCTAATTATATTAATATTAAATCCCTGACTGCCTCAAATAAGATTTCAACTAATTTACAGTATAACAATCCTATTATTGTGGTACAACACTCAGACATTAATTACATGTGATGCCAACATAGCTGGCTAACTAGACCTCTGTTAATGAACTAGATAACCAACTGACCAGAATTTGTGTATGGAGGCAAAATTATGAAATTACGAATTCTTTTGTTTTAGTGGTGCACCAAAACCATATTTACAGGTTTTTACAAAACACCAATCTACCATGTAAGAGTTTGCCAAATAACTTGTTAATGAGTTCAAAAGTTAAAAAAAAAATCATTATTTTCAGTAACAAAACTGTCTCACTATGCTTTGGCTATCAAAAGGTTCAATATCAATATTAAGAGTTATTGATGCTAGAGCACAACTGCTGTGGTCTCTTGTATTGTTCTCACTTGAATCCCTTCTTAAAACTCCACTGGCTTCCCTGCAATTTTTATTTTGTTTGATTATTTTCTACATGCTGGCACCTTGCACTAGCTATTTAGCTATCTCTGTAAATTTAAAACCAGCCAGCTAACACTGTCAAACGCTTAAAAAATAGTAAGCTTGCTAAGTACAGTAGCCAGTGAGCAATCACTTGACTGTCAGGACAGTCAAGAATGTGAAGTAAGCAAAGGTCAAAACAATAAAATGTACTTATTTAAAAAGATGTCTAGAGAAAACATTCATGACTTCCCCGGCTAGCCTGTTAGCTCTGCCCTGTCCTCCTAAATTAAAATTCCAATTTGTGTATGAGGAATGACAACAAAAACAGACCTACTGTATGTGTTCAGTAAAATTACTATTTATTGCTACAACATGCTACGCTGCTTCTGACAGAAGTTTACTGAGAAATTCATGACTTTCACATTTCATCAATTCATCTTAAGGTCATTTCATCCAATGATCACAGGCCACTGAAATTACTGTGAATCATTAGATCCCAAGTGCACACTGAATGTACCGAGTATACACGCATCTGATATCGTAGTTTTTTTTTTCCATTTTTTTACTGTCATTTCAACATTAGTCATGAGAGTGAGAATGCAGGAGACTATCAACACCCGCGGATTTGCGATTAGCAATGTGGGATATTGGTGACCGCCAGCACACTGCTTCTGGGCCACAGAGGACTGTGCCAACCCACCCTCCCTTTCATTCATTAATATATGACATATGTTTGCAGCATGTTCATTTTTATTGCATTATTATATTATTTTTATGCTGAAAATACTGTTGTTTTTAAAGCCAGGAACAAATCCCCCTTTATACATAAAATAAGGTTTTATTACCGGTACAGTACAGTACTCACTGATTTCATTCCCACAGATCTCTACAGCACATCACCTGCAATAGGCAAGGTCTCCTCTAATTCGTTTGCCACTGCTTTTCATGGGCAACAATCAAACTGGCTGTCAGGTTGTGTGATAGGGTTCTAGACTCTTATTTTGAAGGGAATCTGTGGAGTGACATCATAGTCCTGTAGGCATCGGCTCGTACATTTCGTACAAGGACTTCACAATCAGGGCTGAATGTCAAAAGTTCTGAAATGGTTTCTGTTTGACACAGAAAATTATCTAAGAACAGAATAAATAATATTAAGCAAACTGGCCATTAAGAAACCTCAACCCTCAGACAGGGAAAACATCAGAAGTTTGATATTGATAAAAGTCCATTCATTTAAGTGGAAAAATGACATAATGCAGCTTCCAGACCCTTTTTTCCAAAACAAAATATTTTTCACGATATGACTTTTCAGGACAACAATGCTATCTCACTGCACCTTATGACATTTTGGCTGAATCACAAAAGATATTACAAACTAAACCACCGCTGGCTATGTAGCTGAGGTACTTTAAGATTTTATCATAGCATTATATACCAAATATTCACCTGAATTACACATCTAAACCACAGACGACCCTTTTGAAATACAGCAGGTTATGACAACATAATTCTACCTTGGTAAACTTTGATAAAGCAAACAATGGTAAACCGCAAAAAAGGCTGGTTTTGCTATACTTAGCATCAGAGTGTAAGCCAGCCCTTGCAATATGTAATCCTGACTTTAAAGCTACAGTGTGCGTTTGCAGTTCTTGCCACACAACAGTTCCTAAGCATAACAGTAATCCCAGTAATGCTCTTACCACTGTGGAATTACTTCAGAAAGGAACCGCTTTATGGCTAATAAACTTCAGTAACCATTGCTGAACATCAGTGAACAAATAACTTGATCCGCTTTACATCTGTAAGTTTCCTATACTGTCCAAAAAAGCGAAGTTTTGCCAATCACAGTTTTGCAAATGTAGCTGAAACCTCAGCAAGGCGAAGCAGCATTGTGCCATGAACAGATGTCCATATAATTCTTCCATTTTGCAGAGTAAGCTTTGCCTCTGTGAGCAATCCAATGCTAGTGGAAGGCCCAGATTCAGGAGCTGCGGCGTCTTATCACAGAGTTATCATTTCCAACTGAAGGCATACATTGTTCCCCGGCGACCAGAAAACACAGAAAAATATCTGGGTTGAACATATAAAGTTTTTATAAGTCGGTCTTGTGAAAGCTGTATTTGCTTGTTGCTTGTTCCTTTGTATGTCCACAGTCCCATTCCTTGGGGTTCAGCTGCAAATACCCACTGTCTTCAGAAAATTCAAAATAAACTCAAACTAAGCTTCCATCAGCTATATGCGTAAAATAATCCTTGTTTCGTGAACTAGTTATCATTGTTTTCAGAGAATGGCGGCAGAAAACTCAATGAGAAATGAGCTGTAGGGACTACACTCAATGAAATGATTTCAAACCACAGCAATGCCAATAATGGCATACTGTACACTTACAAAGGACAGTACTGATGTAGCTGTGTTACATTTGTGTGATCTCAGACTTTCAGCATTATTAAATCACACAGTATATCAGGTCAACCATTTTTACATTTATTATAAAAAATATATATATTTATACAAAAAAAAATCAATTAATTAAAATAGATTAAAAAATAGATTTTAAAGAGTACCCTCCTGGTGGTGTTTCCACATTTTAGAAGAGTGATGTCATGTTATTTTCAGGTTACTTCTGAGATTATTGTCTTCCACAGTGGTGTTTTTGACTCCTCCAACTTACATTATTTGTGTGTGTGTACAATAACACACTTTAGGCTTCTGCTTTCAAAATGCCTACGTTTGGTTAAGTTGCAATTTAATGTGCACTTCAAATACTATGCCCTTCATCCAAACATTAAAGAAAATGCATTTGACTAGGAGCAAATATGTTTGAAATAATATTTCCTTTTGAGTGGGTAAGGGTTTATGAACAGATAACCATGCAGTGAATCAGCTGCATGTGAATCCAAATGAAAATGGCCCTGCTAAATGCATCGCATTCACATTTACATGCGCTCATTTTTATGTTGTCAGTGCCCACTTCAATATTCAAATAATAAAAAGCTCAGATTGAAATAAGGGCCCTGAACCTTTCAATCCAGTGCATTCCATATCGCAAAAACAAATTCCAATTCTTGCAGCTTGGTGAATACTGAGATGAAAAAGCAGGAGAAAATGTCAAATGAAATTAAAATATTTTTGATCATACTAAGTAAAAATTTCTTTGGTCATGCAATTGCAGTTCATCCATGATTAAGAAATATTTGTGTTCAGTAGCATTTAAACGCAACTATAGTTACACCCCCAGAGTGTTTAGAGTACATTGGGCTAACTCGCTACCATCAACATGGGCGATACACATGAATAAAGCCCGAGGTTAGTTTCTCTCTCTCCTTCTCTCTCTTTTCTGATGAAAACCACTAACCACAATTATTTATAATGCTGCATTTCTATTCAATTGGTTCAATGAGTGTTAAGACAGTTTGGATTAATGTGTCAACCAAATTACATTACAAGTAATGACATGCAATTTTCTTGCTGTGTTTGCAACCAGAGATACCTAGATGGTGCTGACGCTGTAGTCAGCAACCCTGCAGCAAATATGAGGGTGTGCGCAAGTTAGAGTGAGCCACATGCACTACATCACGCATGAGAAGTATGTGGGGGGTTAGTGCTGACGACCCTGTGGAGCAATGCTCAAAGTGTCAGTGACCACCGTTTAATGATCTGTGGACGCTAAGACGGCTGAGTCATCACTCTTAACTTCTCTCCCACGAAGTTGTCCCCGAACCCCTTCATTATCCTGAGGTCTGCAGCTCTGCTGATAGCCAAAATCACTTCCAAGTGGCAGGCAGAGGTCACCGTTGACGCATTTGGAACAGCTGGAGAGAGCGGGGTTAGCCAGGACCTTAGCTGGAGGCTGAGGACTTCACTTTCAGCTTATCATCCAAGGAAAGGGGTAATGTACTCTGTAATATTTAGGGGATAAAGTACACTTGTACTATTTAGGAGATAAAGTGCATCCGTGATATTTTCTTCTTTTTTCACTGAATACACAGGTTTCATGGGTTCTTCTAAAGCATGGCTTCTTCTGTCTTGGTTCTTGGCTGTTTAATGTCAGAGGCTTTCTTTACATCACTCTCTCTCCCAGGCCTTTGAAAACAGCTAAAATATTTTCTGCCGTCGGTTCAGCCAAGTAGTCCTCACTGCTTGGGAAGCAGAAATGTCAAAGTGAAGACACTGCAGTTCTTCCAATTGCAGACTTGAGCATCCCTGATTTTAAATCTCAGAGGGCCTACATTCAGGCAGATTAATTCCACATATGTGCTTCACATCTCAAGGCAATTTCGGTACTTCAAAGGATTTAATTCCCAGCCTACCACACCTTGAATTTATTGCATAGCGGAAGCTTGAAGGTAGGCAATTAAAGAATTAAAAATTCCACACAGATAGGCACTGTCACACGTCCTGTTCAGGTGACAGGCTTAACTGGAGCTCTCGAGATGGCTAAAATGGGAAGATGAAGGGGGAACGCTTGTGACGATCCAGTGAGAAACAGCATTTGCAAGCCTCTATTTTATGTCTCTGTGTGGAAAAAGTCTGCAAAGAGGGAGTGAACCTATGCTCCGGAACTGCGCTGTTATTGGCTGTGCCCACACCAGTGCGAAAGTCGAGTGAGTCATAGTCCGGTCGTGATCGATTCCGTCTCAGTCCTCAGATCAGGTGGTTGTCACGCAGAGAAGTCTCTCCCGGATGCCCTTTAGGATACGACAGGTCATGCCGCGCTGACATCAGACGAAGCGGCCTGGATTTAATTCCACTTAGTGGTCATAGCGTAGAACACACCACATCTGCATATCCTACACAAACCTACTCTCTGTCTCTCACCAGCACGGTCTTTTGAAGATTATGTTAAAGAACAATCAAGGGATCTGAGAAGCAACTGGATGCATTGGATAAAGAACTGCTGTTTTTTTTCAGCCTCTGCCATTGGTGTGGCACAGTGCGTTTTTCTGCATAACCGCATCACGACTCACCGTCATGGTGGCCAATGTAAAGGTCCTGTCGTAAATCACTACTCCCTCTGTGAAAATATGCTCCATAATGTTGCAGCTGAGCTATTATTTGTGATCCGACTTGCACAACTTTGTGTCATGCTTTAAGCGTTAGTGTTTGACACTGATTTGCTACAAAGACAACTTCTTCCTGCAGTTTTTTTCCCCCACTGGCTTTATGTGAATATTGTTTTTCACTAAAAAAAAAGAGGGACAAGCCTCACTGCATCACACCCTAGCGAGCCCACCGTTTCGGTCGAATCTTCCCCCCTCCTCCTGCTCAATTCATCATCTACCAATGCATTCGGCAGTTTGGCCTCAGTCGGACCTTTGCATTTTTATGGGCACAGCCTCAAACTGAGGGTAGACACTAATGGTATGCTGGCAGAGGTTGAAATATTATTCCTTTCCTCCGGGTGCTGGAAGGCCTACTGCAGTGTCAACCACCAACCAACGTAAACGTTTGTCTCTCACACCTTTGACAGAATTCTAGATACGTGGTAAAAAATGTTCACATTTTCATTTTGTGTCTATTGTGTCAAAATAGTGATGGCAATAAGAATAAGATTGTGTTGGGGGGGGGGGGGTGTCTATATCAGTCATGACGACAATGCTAGAAGTAATTTATCCATGATCATCCACACGACCACATGTTCCATGATGTATGTGCTGGTCGCCAGGCTGAATGTTTGCAACCTACTTGCACGTGCACTGTAAACACAAACTGCAAAACGTTACATTGCTCGATTATTTATTTATGTGAAAAGCATGCTCAGCCTGCAGCCTCGCGCAATATAACGCTTTGTTGGTGCAGTATTGAGGAAAAAAAAAAAACAACGACAGGTGGACTGGCCTATTTCACAACCCAAATCATTTTTTCAATTAGTCTTTAGGAACCATCCCCCTATGGAAAAAGCGCGGCCCGCCTACTGCAATAAAGACGTTCGACAAATTTATCTGTCCATTTATCAAAGCGACGTCCCAGATGGTACACCCCCCCCCCCTCCCCCCCCGCTCTTGCTGGAGCCAGCAGAACAGGGCAGATCGACCGAAAGGCAATTATAATAACGATATATTACGCAATTCCAGTTAAATGTAAAAACTGCAATAACTTAATTATAGAATGTGTCTCATTTTTTGACGCCTTTTGGCGTTTTTTAACTATAATGATAATAGAAATCCAGCAATGCAGGGATGCGATACGGGAGAGCAGATGAAATGTTTTTCATTCTTGGCGACACGCGTTATTTATCAGATGGCAGTGCCTACGCAGTCATTTGCAAATAGGCTACAGTGTGCACAAGATAATGGTACTCCACGTATCAGCAGAAAGATTAAGATTATTATGGTTATTCAGGGCATGAATGACGGGCGTATTATCATTTATTCAAACATCAACAGCACATAAATAAAAATATACCTGTACACACAGTATGCACACATAGAAATAATAAGATAAATCATAATGTTGAATTCAAATATACGATTTTCAGATCTTACCTCGGCGTTTCCCCAAATGTAGAACAGAGTCATTAAAACTGATAGCGCCGTATGGGCCATATTCGCTTTCTCCTTCTCGGTTTTTCCAAAATGTGTCTTTTATTTGTTTCAACCTAATTTGTGCCAAAAGTCTGGTATCTCGACAACAGCTACAGCAACGGTGCTAATCTGCGTCGGTGCCTGCCTCCGATATCACTTGTCCTACAAGCGATTGTACGTCTACTTGCTGTTCGCAGTCGCTCCTCTCTGCGCTCCAATCGCTGGTCGCGATATTATGTGGCCGCTTGTTACGCTGGAAAACCAAGCCCTTTTCTGGTCGCCTCAACCACAGGCGTACAATGGGGCTGTTTCACCCAAGAATATTGGACAGTGTTATGCACGACAGAGACAGACTGCGGTCAGACGAGGTGGAAGAGAGAGCCGCCTGCCGGAGATGCAGAGGAAAAAAGGATAACGGATTGGTTGCTGCTATACGTCGTCAGAACGGGGTGATGTCTCGAAAGGCCAACCTGTGTCTTTTGCATTTGAATGTAAATGAGTTAAATTGATGCCAGTCTTCTACATTGTTCATTCAAGTGCACATTTGAGAGAAAAAATAAATTGAGAGAAAAGTCAGGCCTCTTTCCTGTTGTCAGCCCGGAGGCGACAACAATGTTTAAGTAAGGAGGTATTAATAACTGGAGCAAGAACAAATCACTGTGATCACACTCGTCAACACGAACTACCCTTTGGCATCATTGCTTTGAAAACAGAAAACGGCGTAAACTCAAATTATAATATTCCGTACGTGCGTTCTAATCGCCACGAGATCTAAGTGGGGATCCATCGTAGAATAAAAAAAATGGTACAGTAATATAACCCATCGCTGTTAACAATCCGCGTTATTTGCTCTGTCACTCGCAAGTCATATTGACACGTACACTTTCTTCTTATTATTGTTTTAATTTACATTTTGTTTTTAATCTGTCTTGACATGTTTTGTAAAGTACTTCACATGGTTTTTTAAAGTACTCCGAGTGTCAGAAAAGGACTAGGCTACATAAATGAAATGGTCAATAATAAAGGCAGTTTTATTTAATGTTATTATTATTATTATTGTTATTATTATTATTATGAATAGTAGTAGTAGCAGTAGTAGTAGTTGTTGTTGCTGCAGTAGCCTAGTAATAGTAGCAATCTCAGAACTAAGATGAATGGACAATACAGGACACTAAAATAAGTTGTTGGGTTCATTCAATCACACTACTTTGTCACACAAATAACAGCCATAAAAGAACCATACCGTTCTGCTTTATATGTTTGCCTCAGCTCCAAAATTACTTTCTGCTTATTAATTATGTCCCCTTCTCCCTTGGAGTTTACCCGTGAAGTATCTCAACAAAAAGGAATTCATCCAACAATACCTGTTTTTTTTTTTTGCTCATAAAACATTTTCAACACTTGAATAATTAAGTTCTTGCAGTGTGTTTAAGTGTCCTATCTGACTTCATAACCACTGTAAAATAGTCTTAGTGATGCTGCACACACAGTATCATGAAATTCAGTGTGGGTCTTCAGAAGATATGAGCTGGATGGGCTATGTATGGGACAAACGTTCACATGGATGACTTTGTTGTCCTGGTAAGAAGTGATTAAAAGGCTGCATATGCAGGGAGTCATATTGACCGCACACAAGGAATGAGTCATCAATTGTGATGCTAATAATGCATCACATTATCCACTACAACAATACTCACACCTTCAAAATACTTTTTTATTTAGTCACTTAAAAGTCAAGAATATCTTCTACAACGATCCAATGTAACATCTTGAGGAATGTGTAAATATTAAAGAGTAACTGGGATTCGGATTTATGAAAAATGGCCAATGTTTTCTTATAGGCATAAAGTGGCGTGTCATGTTTGATATACAAATATCAAACACATGTTTTGATATACTAAAATATTTTTGCTAGGTAAAAGCACTACATCTGCAAACTCCTGTTTGCACCTAATGGCTACTATGTTGCGACAACGTTATCCACGGGACCAAATGGCAACGTTGCTGCGACGTCACAAGAACGTCGCCATTTAGTAATGTCACCAAATGAGCACTTATTGGCGACGTTGCTGCAATGTTGTGTGTTAGCTGGGATGGCACTTAGCAGACCTCTGTATGTTATGTAAGGACTCCTAGTATCAGTTGTAATCAATGGTATCATTTACGCTCATAGCCTAACCTTTTTGTTTGCACTTGTAAGTTTCTCTGGATAAAATAGTCTAATAATTGCCTAAATGTGTAAAAATTTCAGCATATACGTTTTAAATAAATATTTTAAAATGTATTAGGATTTTATTTTAAATATTAAAGGGGTGAAATATTATTCAAATCAAATATGCAGTAATAAATGCTATCTTAAATATTCTACGGTAATATTGACCCATATTTTTACAGAAAATAGCGATGTATGTTCTCCACAGAATCAGTGTTACATGTTGAGGGATATTTGACGTAATTTATTTGTAGATTCATTAATTTGCCCGTGAGCGTTTCATTAACAAATTATTAACAATTAACTAAGTTTCATTTAGCATAACATGAATACAGTAAAATAACACAATAATCGTGATTATGATCATTGCCATTATAATTATTACTGTTATATTGTTGTTTTATGTTTAGGCCTATAGATATAGGGGGGGGGGGGATACGCGTTATAAATGGCCATCTGTTCCCTACGTGCCAAGAGCCCTACCTCAACCCATCAGTGTATCGGTGACATGAACCAAACTGAGAGAAAAGTGAAAGCGACCACATTCAAATTTTGTGACTTTTTGTGAGGTCTGATTTATGTACAAATGAACAGAAAGCAGCACCGGATAGTTCTTAAATGCTGTTATCGAATACATGAAATATTTACATTTGTATGATGTCTTTGAAATTTCAGTAATCACAATTCGGAGGACAAATGCGCAGTTGCGTGGAAAGTCATCAAAGTCCGCCTAGAAGACAAACCTTTGGCAAGGAGACGCAGCAAACAAGGTATATAGAAGACCTGCAGGGAGACAAATCCTTTGGCGCCGTACCTGTCTTCGGTGTATATGAGATATAATATGCGAACACTTGAGGGCGCCCAACTGCTAAACATTTTCCTGGCTGTCCTCCATGGTGATGCAGACGAACATAGTCGGTGAAAAATCTTTTGTCAAACCCACTACCCAATCGTCCAAAAGCACAGTTGTAGCCATACTTTGCCCCCGAGTACAAGGAAAATATTTTTGTTAAGTATACTGCTATGAAAATTGCAATATTTATAGTTTAAAACAACCCTTTAATCATATGACAAATCTGCCTGGATATCACTAGTGCAGGAAAAAAACAAACAAACGACATTTCCATTTAAATAACTGGACACTTTAATAAGTTGACCCACAACCCACACTACTGGATATAGGCACCTAGCTGGAAATTCTGCTCAAATGACATCGCTTGAAGGTCTACTTTGGCACCATTGTAAAATGCAATATTATAATATCAAATGCAATATCATCGCACGCTGGTCCTGGCAAGATGGTCCTGAGTCACTACTGAGGTCACTGCTTCGTTGTTGAAATCCGACCTTATTGCGACGGGCTTGGACACAGCATTATAAGACCTTCTCAGCAATGGTATTTCCTTGGGGATTCTTGCCAGCAACATAAACAACCGGAACATTCCAGAATGCTCTCATATTTGGCAATCATATTGGCACATTTTTCATATTGCATCAGCGTTAAACTACTGCGCGACTATGATACACTATGTCATTCTATGTCAAACGGCATTAAATCAACAGAATTGTTTTACCAAATATGACCACATATATTGTCATATTTTGTCTATTCACAAGTCTTCGGTTTTACCAACAGTGAGGTGGTAGGGTTGGCCTCCGGTCGAGATCACCTCAAATCCGAAGGCACACGTATTTATAAACGATGGTTTTGTTTTAAGACTAACTTATCATAATGTGGTCAAAACAACCCCTCACGTAGGAATCTTGATCTGATTGGAAACAATGAGGTGTATCGTTCTTCAAAACGTACACTAAAATGATGGAATCGAACGCTCTGGAATCCAAAAATGATCGGGATAGTGATAAAAAGTGATATTATAATCAATCGCATGTGCACAAATTTGGAGAGTGTGTTTCACTTCCGCGTCCGAACCTTTTTTAAGGGCTAGTTAGTGAACGCTGCCGCTACCTTTCACGGTCCGACTTAGGTGTTTACGTCACAGCTGTCATGTGGGTGTGAGAAGGAAGGAGTTTCAGTCTAGTGTACTAAATTCTCAGTAAACGTTTTTTCAGTAGTACAACGCCAAACACGATATACCCAACCAACAGGATTTAGATGAGAGACGCAAGTCTTACGGGTGCAAGCCTGAACTGGATTTTTTTTTTTCTGTCTGAAACTGTGCACCTGTTACTCGCTTTCCGGATATACTTCTAGTGACTGGGTGGTTCAGTTAGATTTATTTATTTTTTTACTTTTACTTGGACGCTTTTGTCGCGATTTTTAGGAAGGAAGAAGTACCACATTTGGAAGTTTACAAAGTTTAGTACTGAAGCAAAGAAATGAGCTCCGTCGTGTTTGGTCAGGTAAGTGGTTGTTTTAATCTGTCTACGCGCGTTCATGAATAAAACCCGTATTTTTACTACAACACATGGGTATATCCACTGAATAAGGAAAAATAATATTCACGACCTCAAAGTGTATTAGACTCATTGGCCGCATCATGCAGTTGATCAAGATGAAGACAATACCTCGTCCAAGGAAAATATCAGTGTTTCTGAATATTTCCACAACTTGCTTTGTCTATTTTAACGTTTGTTGATGCTATTCAATATATGATATTTTAACGCAGATGTTAGACAAACGGCATTAGAATGTCAGCCGCCTTGGTTTAAAAAATAGGGCTTAGGCCTGCTGTCCTGGTCTTACACCAGAACACGGGCCCTCAGACTTAGGGCTACTGTGTTTAATTGGTAAAACCACACATAATATGAACTTACAAGGTTAATTTTATGGTTTGGGCAGTGAGATGTGAAGAAAGTAGAGCGTAAAAGCTCAGAAATGTCCACGTTTATCGATTGCAGGGAAGCCTCCCTAACTACAGTTGTTTTTCAAACACAATTAGTTGTTTTGTTGCGCTGTTTTTTCCCCCTTTTGCCATTTTACAAATTAGCTTGGCCCAGTGTTGCACAGTGTTTTGGAGGGGAGGGCATCTTTAAATTGTCTCCACACCTCCAGCTAAGATTTCCAATGTCATTATCACCGTTGTGAAACAATGCTTTGCTAATTGACCTCCTCATCAGTATTTCCTTGAACGCCTAGGTTATGGACTGCGGAATAGGCCCTGCCCTTTTCTACTTCTCCCTTCATTTTATTTTTCTTGTAGTTTTCCCCTTTAAACTTCTCTTCTGTTTTGACGAGCCAGTGGGTCAAATGTGTTTGTCACCTGTTAACACTATCAACTACTTCTTACATAATGCACCTTAAATATTCTGAAATACTGAGTTAACTTTTGGGCCTTTACAGTGCAGTCATGCGCTTTGAACAGCCCTGCACAGCCAAGACGTTTCACGAAGTAGGCATGGGGTCTAAAGGACAGGGTAACATTCTGTTAAACTAACGGGTTTATATTTAACGTCTCCAATTTTCAATTTGAAATTCATAGGAGAAAACAACAATGCTTTACAAAGAAGTTTCCATTCCTCCTAGTCCAATTATGTTGTTTTCAGAAGGCTTCTGTGTAGGACTATGTATGTATGTATGTATGTATGTATGGAGAATAGTGACATATGTATTGACTGAATCATTTAAGGATCTCTGTGTGTGTTTTGTTTGTCAGGGGAGATAGGAAATAGGAGATCCTCATTTGCTACGTTGATACTGAAAGTGTCATTTTTGCCAGTGTGCTTACCACACCCTATTTGCAGTGCAAAGGCACATATTTACTCTTTAACCTGAGGCAGGAGTCGTCAGCCAGACTCAAATGATTGACACTCCTACTTATTGCAGGAATTTCGGTGGATATTTATGGTGTGTGACATCACAAAGGGCCAGTGTGTTCATTTTCAGGCTGGCACATGCAGCCACATTATGTGTCACACATCCCACACTACACAGTAATGCACCATCACAGGAAATGAGTCCATTCCGGCACTACACCAAAAGAAGCCAAAGCAGTTCCTGTGTCAGGTATTGCCACACCTTAATTCAGCCAGTCCGGTGACCTTTGCAGGGAACTGTCTGCCCTTGGTCCTCTCTGTCCATGTCCTGACTGTCCATGTCAGGGCCGCTCCTTTTTCTATGAGGAGAAGTTGTTCCTGGAGTGTTATCCAATGTGGGTTTCCGATTTCAAACGATGTCGGTCTGCCCAGACCTGCCCGTGCTCTGCGGCCCGGTGTTATCTCTGGCTTGTAGGAACTCGATTCCCACAGTCTGGCTGTTAGCTCGGTGGAGCTGACTAGATAGCTCCCTTGCATTGCAGATACACAGGGAGAGCAACACACAGAAAAAGGTAGGGTTTTCTGCCTCTCAGCAAGTTCGCCCCATATGGTACCATTATTCTTAGAGAAAGGGTAGAGAATGGGGGTGGGTGGGCTGTGGGATCGTTAACACATAAATTTGTTTCTATGAAGGGGCCTCAGGAAGGTCATCTTACAAAGTGCTACCTTGCGTGCTCGTGTATAAAAGGTAAAGTTAGCAGCAGTTGTGGTCTGTCCTGGTCATTTCCGGGGTTGCCACTCTGGGGGAACCATCTGCCGTATTAACATGAAAAGCTGCTATTTTCCCCACTTGCAGTTTAGATCTAGGTGGAGCATTTGTTTCCCGGCTGTGATTTAAGGGTTACAAATGAAGTTCCAGTCTTCTGAGTTCTTTGCGAGCTGCATATTTTCAACAACCCTGTAAACATTTTTAGGAGCTGCTGTATTGTGTTTACAGCAAGAAGGCACAGTCCTTTCCATAACGGGGAAAATGGCCACATACAATATGGTTGTATCTGCTTCGCCTTCTTGTTTGTTGAGGCTGTAATTCAAATCCAGTGTGACATTGCCATATCTTTTGCTATGCCTTCAATATACACAGGGACTCTCAGAAATGATTCTCTGGCAAACATATTCTTATTTCTCATAAAACATGTGTTATTCCCTTATGGTGGAGTTTCAGATAATCCAGGCTCTTTTATCACATTTTGTTTGTCTTGATTTTACGGTTGACTCCATGTTGGGATTCATGGAGTCTTTAACTGTTCAGGATCGACGACCACTACTGTTGTATGGTTGTGCTGTGCTGTCTCATTATTTTAGTCGAACAGTTCCAAAGCAGGTGTTTGTGCCTGTTTGAGATAGGACCACCTCCTTTTGATGTCACTGTGCTTTCCAGGAATTTTTCCAGTCCAGTCATAATAGGACATGCTAGTAACAACGGGAAGCCCTAAATTAAGGAATGTGTACACTGCAGTCTGTGGTGTTTGTGTTCTCATGTTTCCAAAGGGAAACTCATTCATATGGGAAGATGCTGGGTGGTGTGCCTTTGTCTGTGGCTCTTCAGTAATCATGGCTGAATCTCCTATAAAGCACTATGAAGACTACAAATGCAGAAAAAAATCCCCTTCCCTTATTGACTCAACCGTTTGTAATGAATTGGCTATGATGTCGAACCCCTGGCATAAACAAATCATTGTTAACCTCTTGTAATGGAGATCCTTACCCAAAATTGCTGTTTTTTTCACCGGAGTATGTGTTATTTAGTTATCATCAGTCCAGCCCAACTGATTATTGTCAGGTTGTTTTGTGCCACACTGGTTTAAGGAGTCTGATTGCCTACTATGAGTTAGTGTGGCAAAATGTCACATCGGATTTCCAGGAGAAGGTGACTCAAAGGTTGTTCAACAAATGGAAGCGCGGCTGTGTTGCTCCACAAATTAATCTCAATGGGACTTCCTGTTGTCACCGACCCCTTTGATAGAACAATTGCTGTCACACACTGGAACTTAAAGAACTGCAGGGTTTTTATTTAAAAGAGATGGAGGGACAGTGTACTGTATCATTACAGTGACTCTTGAACTGCGATGAGAGTGTTTTTTATAATGACACAAACTGTGGTCACATCATTATCCCTCTGTGCCCCGGACAGGTGGTGGGTGTAGGAAATGCTGCTCATATTAGTCATCCCTAACTAATGTATTTTGTGTATTTCGCAAAGCAAAAATGCTCATTCTCTACAATTTGTGAAAAGGTGGCATAATAGTCTGGGGCCAGACAATATCGCTCTGTTCATTAAAAAAATGGACGTGCTTCCGTACGGATTCAGCAGCGATGTGTTGTTAGAAGGTAGATAAAAAAGTGAGGATGGTAGGAAAGTGACATGGTCAGGCCTCATGCTGATGTGATCTGAACCTCAGGGTTTTGGGCAGAGGGGGCAGTGCGGGGAGGGTGACCTGACTTTGCAGCATTGTCCTTTCCCAGGTGAGTTCAGCCGCAGCCCTAAGGCAGGTGGATAAGAGCACATCAAAGGGGGCCAGGTAATGAAAGTTACAGTCTGCTAGTCCAAAGGTATTCCCTCTCTCACCCGTCAAGTGCAACAGCAGTTGGTGGGGGTGGGGTGGCGGGGGGTGGCCGGGGGGGGGGGGGGGGCGGGGCTGTAAGCTGACACCAGAATGGAATTTGGAAGCAGTCTGCCAGCCCCTGCCCGCTTGTGGAATTCAGAATTCAGTTAAATCGGACTGTATTGGACACGCGTGATGGGAGCTCAGTCCAGCTCCATCACTTCCATGTCAATTACAGTTTGTCCATCTGTACAGTGACTACAGTATCTGCTGGATTGTGCTATGCAGGGAGGTCACAATATGGGTTAACCAATCAAGCGAGACGAAAAGCCACTTCTTTTCTTTGTGGCTAAATTTAGAGAGGAAATTTGACTGTGATGGTCCATCTGGCACTAAGATCCATGGGAATCGGTGTCAAATTGTTGTGGTTTACAGAAAAGTTTTTTCCGTTTTGACCTCTTGACACCAAGCTTGGAATGAATCAGCACTGTGTTCCACAACATTATTGTGGAAGGATTTGGTGACAGAATCTGAGAGGGTAACCAAAATGCCATTTCTTTGGACCTCTTCTCTGGTTCATATTCAGGAGGTGCTTGCACAGTAAATTTCTAATCTTTTATTCTAGTCATTAATTCTTTAATTGCAATCCTAAAATCCTCTAATGTAGTGCATTTTGATTAAGCATTAAGTTTTGTTTATGCTTGCTGTCTGTATGAAAAATAGACTGTTGTGGGTATTGGAATTGTGAAGTCTAAATTTTAATTGTGTGAGTTTGCTATTCAACTATAGGAGAAGTTTGGAGCAAGTAATTAGAATGACAAAGTGCTTTGCAGGGGCTGATCTTTAGAATTGCTGAGCCAAAAACCACAATTTACTGATCGCATGTGAAGCTGTCTGATGTTGAGATGCAAGGCACAGCCATGGTCTAAATGAGCCACATTTGCATGTGCGGCGGACGGCTTCCTTGTTTTAACTGGCCCTCGTATTCATGAGTTTACCGTGATTTGTGTCGCTTTCAAAGTAGAACCGAGGTGGGACCATCACTTGTGTGGATGGGAAGAAGCGTTTTCATCATTGGAGTCTTGAAGGTCCGTCATTTCTCATGAAGGCTCCTTTTGAAGTTATTTTGAAAAATACGTTTTGAGATCTTGGTCCAGTTAAACTAAGAATTTTAACAGGGTATTGAGATTTTCACATGAGTCTGTGTTGTCCTTAAAACCTTCTTGATGTCAGTTTGTAATTTACAGTATATATTGCTTATTATCACTTACTGTTTACAGGCAGTTAATTATAGAACAGAAGGAACAATGTGAGGACAGTGGTTATCAACAGTATTGGATCTCAGATGATTGTTTTACATTATGAAACGCTATTGTGACAAAGGTGTTAGGTGCAAATTAATTAATCTTGTGTCATACTCCCAAGTGCTTTTCGTAGAAATAAGGTAAATCTGTGTCGATACGAACCACGCACATAACAATGCACTTCCCTTAAAGCAATGCCAAAATGGAACGCCTCTGTTGGGAAGCTGAAGGGGACATTTTAGGAATGTTTGATTCACTTCAGACCTTCCTTGGAACCAGGAAGGTTGTGAATTTTAAGCAGGTGCGCTACAGCCCCTCCCCTCCACCTTCGCTCACCCCTCAGAGCCTCCTGCTAGGCCTCCGCTCGTCTCTCTCGCCCTCGGTTTTTTTTCACCTGGTGTGACTCAGTGCTGAAACTGTGTTGAAACTGAACAATCGACATGATTAACTTTGTTGTTTTGGCCCCAGGCTTTTTTGGCTTGTGTGTGAGGGCACTGTTACAGAGCCAGGCCTTGGTTGATGAATTATTTTGTTGCTAGCGTCCCTTTCGCAGTAAAGCAGCGGGCTTGAGGGGGACATGAAAGCATTTTATAGACCTTGATTGAAATCTCACATTTTTTTTTATTGTCTCATGAAGTTTTGTCGTTGCCTTTTTTCTTATTTTATCAAAATTCTGTTTGCCTGTTTTGTAAATTGTTACAGTGAGAGCTGTGGGCCTGAACAACCACCTCTTCCAAGTGACGTGTACAGGTGAATGATGTTACCATTAAGAACACACCAAATGTCCTTTACCTCGGTGGCTGTGTGTCCGTTACACCAGCTGCACAGCAAGGAACACAAATGTTCATGCCTTCAGCATGTTGACTCTAACTTGCCTTGGCGAGTGGAATTCATAGAGCTGACATGCATGAGCTGCAAGCGAACCATGTCTGTTTGCCTTGAGATTTTCACACTTTCTTCCCAACATCAGCTTGAGGTTTGACTCCATTAGCAGTTGAAGAAGCATAGTCACTGATTGCCTACAAAATTGTCAGAAACATCAATCTGCATTAGGTTTCAGCACGCTGAAAATATAGGTGTTTTTTTAAGTGTAGAGCTGTCAGTGAACCATATCATTTATATTCAGTAAAAACAACAGGCTGAAAGTCATCGTTACATGCTGTGCACATCACAGCGCCCAGTAGAAGATTGCCAAGAGGATTTAAGAATATGTTGCTCACCCAGGAAGACAAAAATGGAAGCCATCTGGAGTAGGAAAGGCTATATCAGTGTTTTGATTTACCCTGCAAACAGCTTCCCCAGATAATGCACTAGGCGGCAAATGGAGAATAATGCACTTTTGCACATGCACTTAGAAGTAGAAATAATGGCTGGCTTAATTGTTTTGTAATTTTGAGGTAGAGTATAAATGGGGAATTTGAACGAATTAGTCAGTGAAGCAACAGGTTGTAATCTCTGCCAGTGCCTTTCAAAATAATTAACCAAGGAAGTGTATCAGTGATGTATGAAGCCATCCCGCCCCGACATGGATGCCTGGACATCTCCATGGATCTGTCTGCTGTACACAACAATTAGCCTATCATTCTGCACGTCTGCACTTCTCTCAGTCATTTCCATGGGGACGTTCAGCACAAAACCTTGATTTGCTGCTAATGAGGACTTGGGTCTGTTGCTGCCGAGGCCACCTAAATCATTGATATGCTTGTGTTTGACTATAGCGTCTTGCTAGTTTTGAAAAAAATGGCTGGCTGTGAACACCTCGGAATGTGAGCAACAGTGTGCCGACTTACTTCAGCCACTGAACATACCGACGTTAATGGATCAGTCACCGGTCTCCTCATAAGTGGGGGATATCGATTTCCTTATTAGTCTTCATCAGCTAGACATTCAGTGCAAGCTTCCCTGGCTAATGAGATGATGTACAGTAATGCTTATGCAACAGTATGTAAGTCATATGTAACATGGTCAGTCCAGAATGATCAGTCAAGCAGATGTCAATATGTGCCGAAATAGGGATGGGTTTGTCAACACGCCATTGATATATGTTTACTCTTGTCTTATAATTGGGGGCAACCACGATGCATGCAGACTGCATTTACATTTATTCATTTGGCAGATACTTTTATCCAGAATACCTTGCAAAAATTACCTTGCAGTAGGGTTTGCCAAATAGCCATATGGGTACTGAATCATTAGTGGCATTCCTGTGGTATAGCGCCATTGTGGGAGTCATTGCTGCAGTAGGTTTTCATCATTTTCCAGCAGCAGAGACATACTCTCGACAAGCTTTTTCCTGTAATGTATATAGCTTATGCACAAGTGTTTACCACAGCGTTAGGAGAGGAAGGGGTCAGAGTTTGGGGTGCCAATATGTAGTCTGGATAGGTGAGGTTTCAGTCTGGGTTGGAAAATGATCAGTGACCCCACTGTCCTGACAGTTGTTGGGAGCTCAATCCAACACCTGGGGGGCTAGAGTTGAGAAGGGATGCGAGTGACCCTTCCAAGAGGGCGTGACCAGGTGTCCCAAGGTAGAGGAGTAGCTCAGTCTGACAGGAGTGTGGTGATACAAAGTAAGTATGAGGGTGCTGTTCTTGTTACTGCTCCTTAAAGGGTCAGAACCAGAGTTTCTAAGCCGTCTGAGCCATAGTATCCAATGTAGAGGGATGACGAGATTGGGTATGACATGAGTATTTTGGCTGGTTGTAGATCAGGTTGCTGCGTTCTGAATGAATTTGAGAGGCCTTATTGCATTTGCAGGTATGCCAGCAAAAAGAGAACTGTAGTAGACCCATCTAGCAAGCATGAGGGCCAGGGAAAAGAGTTGTGATGAAACCAAATAGGCACATTGACTTTAGAAACTAACACACTCATATCTTATACATGTGGGAACAGCTATACAGCAATTCAGTCTGCTGAAATATTTGATTATTTTGACTGTATTGAGAATAATTTTGCCAGGTATCTTATGTATCATTTAGCGAGTACTGTAAATTTTTTGAAAAGCCAGTCAGTATATTTGATTCAGTATAAAAGTAAAGTCAGTATGTAAAAGAAAATGCTTATGTTAGAAGGCCTAGATTCTCTTTTCTTCTCAAATGAGTCAGTGTGGCAAGTTTCAAACCATCCTTGCACCGTAGTCTGAAAAAACGAAAAGTCCCAGCCCTACATTAATTCTGTTTTTGTGAGGTTCATTTCAAAGCATTTCGACAGTTCCTTTTGTCAGCCTGGGGAAGACTCCTGTCGAAACACATTATGTGCTCGCTGTGATGGAGGTGGAAAGCCATGTTGCTTATGTTCTCTAATCCATATCTGAGCTCTGTTTGGGCTAGTCAATTGTGACCCTGTGCCACAAACAGGAAATGGTCCCATTTGTTAAAAGAAAGTACTGCTGTCTTTTCCCTCCCCTTGTTTATATCAGCCCCCTTCAGCTGCCTGTACCCTCAGCTCTGCTTTGAGTTTTGTTTTACTCATGAAATAATCATCCATCTGTCAATTCATTTGAAAACTAATGTACTTTGGTGCATTATGTTATTTATGAAGCTGCAAAAAGGGCATTCCAAACAAAACCTGAGCAGGTTGTGTTCACCTCACTCACTGATTCTTTCTGGAACCATTTCCAGATATGCAGTATTTTCAGTAGCTAGCTAAGTAACAAACACCTTTGTTACGACCTGCATATAAATATATGTAATGACTATTAAAAGATATAAATATTACCAGACATGTCTCTTCTACAGTCTGATAGGAAATGGGGGGGGGAAAATGTATGACAAAGTTTTTGGAGTAAACCAAAATAATCTGAAAAATTGCTTGAAAATAACTTTCGATTTTATGGCCCGTCTGCACATAAATTAGGTACTTGTGCTGTATTTGTCACGCGCTCCTTCAGAGTGAGTCTGTATTGAAATACTCATGGGGCTTTTGATATTCCAATTGATTTTCTCATCTTCACTTGCACTGCTGAATATCAAGTAATTGCTTCACTTGATGAGATGATTCTTGGGTGCTCTGTATTCAAGTCTGTGATGTGCTACAAGTGCTGATGGGCAAAACATGAAATTTGCAAGATGTAGAAAATGGCCTAAGCTACATCTGAGGATGAAAATGGGGAGGGGAAAAAGTGGTTGTGTCTTTTGAGCTAATTGAGATCAATGGTTAAAGTGACTCATTTAAAATTGTACATTAATCAATAAAAATAATAAATTGCCTGACGCCTCTGTTCATCTGCTTGGAAACTGTACAGCGTTACAGTTTTATCTCCATCAAGGGAAAACGCAGTAGTTTCTTGTCCAAATTGGCTTTCCCTTTAACCGTGGTTTTCGAGTGTTCACTGCAGTCCAAAGCTTTGAGTATAACAGTTTCTCTCTCTGGTTATCAGCGTGAACATTGTTGTAACTGTCACAAGCTTCTTGAGCAGAATTTGCTTCGCAAAGAAGTACTCATTAACCTCCCGATGTGGGTTCTGATCATTGATAATGAGTGTTAGTAAAATGTCTCCATTAAAGTTTTTAATCTAAACTTACTGAAATTCACCGTTTTGGAAAACTAAGCATTATGAATCCAGCCTTTTCTATGCCACTGCCATGTCCTATGAGTGCCAATTTGAGGTTGCCCGAGTGAGGGTGTAAGGAAAGAAAGGTGCTGATGTGCTGTTTCTCCGCACCACGCCTAACAAGACAGCCAGGGATATTCCTGTTAAACTGGTTTGACTGTTCGGTTCTCGGTTCTCCCCCCCCCCCCCCCCCCCCCCTCCCCTTGGTAGTGGGAGAAAGAACATGTTTACGGCTTATGTTTTAAAGTAACAAGCCCTCTCTTAACAATGCTAGCATGTGAAATCGGTTTCGCCCCTGCCTTTCTCTCTGTTTTCGGTATCATGCTAAGCCAGGTCATCTGCTCTGCACGCTCTCTTACCCCGGGTAGCTTACATTTCTTAGTTTTACGTCTGACCTTGGCAGTAGTGACACCTTCAGCTGCTTTGCATTTCGCTACTGGAGCATGTGGATGGAGCTGCCGTGCCTGAAGGCACAGCAGTAGTAGCTTCTGACAGCACACGAGTCTCTCCGTTTGCCAAAACCTTACTCTGCAAATGCTCCCTATGATATCCCTGTGTATTTTTCTCTGTACAAAGATGTAAAATAGCATGTCCTTCTGGATCAAAGAAAGCCTTAATGGGCCGGTGTTGGAAAACGTCCCTAACTGTTAACAAATGGATGAAGATGTGATTAATTTTTTGGGGCCAAGTGAGGTTGGGACAAAGGCAATCTAATGCTTTAATTAGGCTCAGATCACGGGAAACTGATGGGAAAGCCTGAAGCGCTCACTGACCCCCCTCCCTAATGGCTCCCTTAATTCTGTGCCATGATTGCCGTTAAAAATTCCAATTAGGGGGCATGTGTGAAAACTCGACTGCAGCAAAAAAAAAAAAAAAAAGTAGCTTAATTGTGGTGAGTTATAATTTAGACTTTTATAATTGAGCCCTGATCTTGAGGGGAGTTGCGCCTGACAAATTGATTTAAGACCAAAGCAGTTGGCCGTCTCCGTTGGCTGTCGGACTGCACTCCGCGTGGACTGTGGGCACAGAGGCAATTGCGAGCAGTGATTGAGTGGAACGCTTTTATAATCACCTCTCAGGCGGTGCGGGGAGGAACAGATGCAGAAGAAGCCTAATACTGGCTGTGTAGTCTCCGGCAGCACCCTGCATACCAATGCCCTGCCACTTGATCATTGTGGAAAGAAGTAAATGTAATCATTTTGTGAATCGGCATTGTACACACGTCGCCTGAATGCTTAATACAAGGCAGAGGCATTGGCAAGGCAGCTTTGCTACAGTGTGTCCATAACAACTGCTTTTTTTGCCGTTTGAGTAAATGCAACACGAAAGGCTTCTCTATGGCGTTTTCTCTCTGTTTGTAAAGAGATGCACACATTTTATAGGTCGCTAGACAGGCTTTGCAGGGCAAGGTCTGCTTTCAGAGGGGTGTGTGTGAGGTCTTTATTAGTATTCGTTTGTTTTCTTTTTGGATTTCTTGTTGACATATGAATATATGCATAATTTTTAGGGGGTGGGGAGTTGGTTTTTGTTTGTGGAAATTATTCTCCTGGGTTTCTGGGCTTTATAAAAACTCTGCCCAGCTCATAGACCTGTTTAATGGATCTCCGTTCTCCTTGCACAATAGCGTTACCTGCAAGTAGGGGCATGGGTGTGGCTCGCCCACTACAACATGGAAAATGCGTCACAAGCGAAGCCTCTTCCTGTTTTTCTGGAGTGTTCCCAAATGTCGTCTTTAGGTATCTGTAAGGTTTGTGTCAGGACTTGCCCTGTGTGCCTGTGTATTCTTCCCTCCCTTCAGAATGAACGCATTCGTAGAATCACGCTTCCCCGCCAGTTCACCATGACTGGATATTTTTATCAGCAGTTTTCTTTCGGTCTAATTTGGGGCAATTTGTTCTGTTCTTTGCGAGGCTTTTATATTTGAAAAGTTAAGTAAAGACCTGTCACTAATGTGGCGTGGATGGTGTCAGAGTATTGATTATACAAGACAATGGAATTGCCTGGTCATAAAAATTACGTCTGCAAAATTGATTTGTCTTTCAGACGAAGCACAGACAAGAGCCTTGCTGATTGTATTAATTACATTTTTTTAACTGACATTACAAGTAATATCAGTTAAAAAAACAATCACGGGGGACAGATTTTCCATTCTCAAAAAGAGCTGGACATTTCAAAACCAAGTAGAAGTTCTTCTTTACACGTCATCGTGATTGATGTGAAGTATTAGTCAGCGATTTTGCCTTGTAAATTAAGGAAGAGGGCAGATCATTGAACTCATTAACGCACATGCTGACAGTTCAGAATTACCCTAGCGCATCTTTGATGCATGGATGTTGACTGCACTCAGATTTTTTTCCATGCTGCAACATGAACCAAGTAAACAGCTTAACAGATACCTGTGGAGGGGATGGGGAGAAATGGAGTGTGTGTGCATGTGTGTGTTCTGAGTATGTGATACAGAACATTTGCCAATCTTCTTTAAGGGACCTCTGATAAGTATCCCCCTGGTAAATTAACAGCATTCATGCACCAATTCAACAGCAATACATTTAAAACAGAGACAACGTTAATAAACACTGTAAACAGTGTATAATAATTATATTAATATAAATATAATATTTATCCTTTTTTGATCTGTGTTCCCCTGGCCTTTTCATTCACTGGTGGTTTGCCTATAGCAACTGAGCATTATCAACAAATGATTAACTGGTTTGCAAAGCAGTTCACAAAACTGGCTCAGTCAATTGAATCGATGGAGAAAGAAGAAATACTTGAGTCTCGGCTTCTTTTTCATGCTATGTGGCAACTTGTTTGAATAAAATGAATGGTTCATTTGTTACACAAAATGGCTCTCGATGTTTAAAAGACACACAAGGCTGTTCTCAGAAAATTATCTGTTTATTTTTCCAGGTTTAATGCCTGCAATTTTTGTCATTTGAACTTGAAGTTTAAGCATCAATTGTGACATGAAGACTATTTCGCATTTTTATCTAAAGTGGTGTACTAATAAGCAACCTCTCAGCTTTTGAACCCTTTAACTGCATAGCATTGCAGATCATCCGCATCATAATCTCCTCCATAGTTTGATGGTAGAATGGCAAAGTTCATTTTTCATATAGTATATACATCATATATAATGTGGAAACTGGCATAGTTTTTATTTCAGTACATCAGATGTCATTACCTTGATGTCAAGTAATTTGGTTCATTGTCAGGTGAAAAGCAAGATGGATTTTGTTTTTTTTTTTTGGAGGGGGGGTGGGGGGTGGGTTGTCATTTACAAGTTTACTGTATTTGTGTTTCCATGTTTACCAGCTGCCACCCATGTGATCCCAGTGTATCTTCAAGATTGAGTGCAATTTCATCATAATGATGTTGTCTGTGGTCTCCCTTGTGATTTCCCCCCCCTCACACCCATTTGACAAATGAGCCTAAATGTACGTTTTGAACTGCCTTGCTCATTGATGGCATCAGGTCTGTTGTTTACCTGCGATATTTGCGTGTGGCAGATGAGAGGCTGGCAGTGAGAAGCAGCTGTCAGAGAAGCGCACTCCTGTCAAAAATTCCCGCTATTTAAAAATGGATTTTCCTCAATAAGAATTTAAAGTCAGGATGGGTGGGTGATGCTAAACAGCCTAGCCTGCTTTGAAAAGCAAACGCTAATAAGGAGTGGAGAAGGTGGCAGATTGTTTGCGCTGTTTTAATGCGGTAATTTTGTCATGTTTCTGTTTGCATGATGTGCAGTCAATATCTGCAACCTCTTATTCAATGTAAATAAACAATTATGGTTTCTGCAGCTAAATAGTTCACTCCCCAGTGACTTGTTCTGCTTCTGCAATGTGACATGCTTAGAACTTACCAATAACTTGAAACTTGAAAAGGGCTACAGGCTATTGATGGTAGTGTAAAAAAAATCAGTTTTTGATTAGTTGTTCCATCATATGATTTATACCATCATATGATTTATACCATTTATTAAATAATTTATGCTACAGGAGGAAAGCATGCTCTGGGTGGAATGCATTCTGAATGACTGGTGGGGTAGTGACTGAGGTAATGAAGTCATTGATTCACTGATTGGTCTCTTTCTGTCCTCTAGGACCGTAACGGGCGGCATGAGCAGGTCACCTTTCTGACCAATAAAGAGAAGATGGCATCAAAGAGGAAGACCGGGGTGGTGGTCGGGGTCGTTCTCGCCGTGCTGGTGCTAGCTGCTGTGGCTGGTGTGCTGATATGGCTCTTCGCGAGTAAGTTGTGTCGACTCATTTCTCAGATTTAACCTCTTCTTCGTCCTATGGGAGGCAAACCTGTGCTCACAGATGGCAGAATTTTGTACTCTAACCGGTAGTAAAACTGCTGTCGTATGCAGGTGCGTTTCACTGAGGAGGTAACTGAGAGGAGCAACAACTGTGAATTTTTTTTTTTTTTTTTTTCCGCTGAATTTCATTTTAGTTGTTTTTCAGTATGGAAAGAACACTGGCCTATCAGACAGCAAGAAACAACAAGTGAAATGCAGACTAAGCCAAAGCATCCCAAAGTTATGAATAAAAAGTATTTAATATTGATATTCACAGATAAACTACATTTTTTAAGATATGTAAAAAATGGTGATAATAATAAATATAAATAAATGAAGAACTAATACACAACATACAACACACAACACATACACCTGTACATGATTGATATGAAAAATTGATATGAAAAAAGAATGTAGTGTATAGAGATGCATCTAAAAATATATAAAAGCTTAGAGAAGGGGGTGGAAGATTCAGATGCTGATCAGTGTGTGGTTGTCTGTACAATATATACACCATATCCTATGCTTGAGTAGCTGATGCGTGAGCAGAATTGGTAACTGCAATACAGCCCTTCATTTGAACTCTGCCTCTAAAATTACCCACTATTGTACCACAGTCATTTCAACCAGAGTGCATCCAGCCAGGAGAAGCTATTATTTTGTATGGGGGGGAGTGAGAGAGTATGCAGTGAGCAGTGAGTGGCATGCATGGGTGAAGAGTATACAGTATCTGTTTACCAGCGCTGTTCCTTTTCCTGGAGTTTTTTTGTTCTGTGTTCCTTTTTTACTGTTACCTGGAAGGAGAGCAAGAGCGAGAGGAGGTGAGAGAGCAGGAGAAAAGAAAAGGTTTGTGTGTCAGTGGAGAAAGTTATACCTTTTATTATCATGCCTGATTAGCGTTTATGTATTCTGTGTGAGTTTGAGTTGCTTGTTGAATTGAAATTGGGGGAGACGAGGAGAAAGACAGACAGAGAGACAGGGAGACACAGGCAGAGAGGGAAGATTCTTCATTCAGCAAAAACAAATTGCTGACCAGAGGCTCAAGGGATGAGGACATGCCCAAAGCACATTGTGGAAGGTTCCAGTGACTCCATCATCACAGGCGGTACGTGCTGGGCTTGGTGCCAGCTTCATCTGACAGCGCGTATTGGAGGCATCTTAGGCTTTGCGTGTTTGCTTAAAAGGAATGAGACGACAAGAACGGTCATTTGTAATTAAACACATTTACCAGATTTTTCCCTGATGCAGTGTGAATATTCAGGAATATTGTGGAATTTGTGGTCCCAAACCCAAGTATTACTAGCATTTTGCACTGCATTGCATGGTGATTACATAATTGATATGAAATGTTGACCTCTTTGAAGGTTGCTCTCACCAGACATTTTATCATTTTGTTGTAAACGCAGCACACCACGTTCATCGTTTACATTATAGGTTATTTTAGCCGTAGCAATCTGCTTTATTAGAATCAACCTGCTAAAATAACACCACCTGTCAATCTCTTACCTCAGACATGGTGAGCATTACAGATATTCAGTCTAACCAGACATGCTTGGTGCATAACAAGCAATATTTATTTTGGAAAGAAATATGATCTTTTTTTCCAGTGAAATCATCTCTAAAGGTTCTGAAAGAATGCCTTACCCAGATCCCCCATTAGGGGTCAGTGTTTTCTTTTTATGCACAAATTGACAGGAGAGGTAGCTTGAAGTGGTCTGAGTGCAGCAGTGTCGTTTTGCGCCTGTTCCTAGGGTAAACGTTTCTCCTCTGAAACGGTAGTCACTGCGCGTGAGCTTGCGCATGCTTTCACAAAGAAATTTCATCCTCTTAATATGTTATATAAAAAATGAATAAGTAACTTGGTTCTTCTAAGCATAGTGTTTTTTGTCCAGTGTAAAGCAAAAAAAAAAAAAAAAAAAACCTTTTCTGCTGACATGACACAATGGTGTAGCACTCATCGGGACTTCAGTTAGGTTTGGCTTGGAGGCTGCAGTATAAAGACATGTTTGTTTAGGTTCCAGGGCATAGGTGTTGATTTTCAGTATGAGAGAAGGAAGCACATCTGAAAAATAGCATATTGCGAGTACATGTATCTACACTGTGTACAATTTTCAAATGTTGAGCTGCCCCAGCATGGAAATGCCTGATTCATTAACTCTGAAGCGGTAGTAGCTACTGTCTCTGCACATTAGCAGCAGAACGTGTTTGTAAAAGACATTGTGTGATTGCTGACATTTCGTGCCACTTGTACATGGTCATACACAGAACAGCCTGCTGTTACAAAAAGGTCACGGTGATCCAGGGATGGAGGGTTTCATTAATTCTGGATTTCCGTATACCCCATCTTAGATGCTTGACTGAAGACCTTGTGAGAAACTATGTCACCTGCTATTTTAGGCCTAAAGCAGTGGCCTACCTAATTACAGGGCCATTCACTCTCTGGAGGGCAGTGCCTGCCCACCTCAGGCATGTTATATCTATCACGGTGGCTTCACCGTAGGGCTTACAACACATTATTTACTAATGAGACAGTACCAGTCAAAAATTTGGACACCGCTTATTAAGATAGTGGGAAACGTGCATTCAAAGGCTTGTGCTTAAATACTTGAAATTGTTTCTTGGACATCAACTTTGCTGTTTATATTTGTCTATGTATGAATTTCTCTACAAAATGTGTAAAAATATTTTTGGATGCTTTGAAGAATTTAAAATATAAGATAGTTTTGATGTCTTTACTATTATGGTAAAATGTGGAAAATATTAAAAATGAAGAAAAACCCTTAGGAGTAGGTGTGTCCAAACTTTTGACTGGTACTGTGCAGGAGCAGTAACTATGGAATTTAGTATTTTACTGGTTGTGACTACATCTGTTAGTCTCAGTTGTTGCAGAAATGGACTTTTAAGAATATATTTCTAACATAATTCTGTTTTCTATTATTTTAAATCAAGCATACTCCAGTGTTACAATGGATAAATAGTGATGTCTTGTTTATTTATTTTTTCATCTTTGTGGTCAAATGACATAGAGATATTAATTCCAGCGAACATGTTATACATCTAAAAGTCTATCTCTACTAGTGGGAGATTTGCCATATCTCAAAACTGGAAACTACATAAAATATAAAAATCCATTATTCTGTTTGAGATAACAGTTAAGAACAGCCTTCATTCTCCATCCATTTAATTTCGATAGATTTTAGTGACAAACTAACAACTGCAAACTGGGAAAAAAGTGAACTTATGCACAGTCATGGCTGGAGGTAACCTCAAAGTCTTCCAAAATCATCTTGAGAGAGTTTCAGCACAATAAAGGTTTCCCACAGCTACACAAAATCAGTGCTGGCTAGACGTATTGCTACAGAATTACAAGCAATATAATCAAAGGCAGCCAGGTTGGGTCTTTGTAGTTCTTTTGATTGGAATGATTACTTTCTTGGGGTTATTGAATTTACTTTTTCTTCATCTGATTAAAATCAAAATGTAAAGAGGAAAAATGGATGAAAATGCAAATAAGGAACGTTTAATTGGAATATTGTACAACAAAGCCACACACTACCTAAAGAGTGACGCAGAAAATCACCTCTTGCTTCTACACTTAGATGAAATACGTGTACAGTTTTAACTGGAGGGCAAGCTGCAGAAAGAGCTGGATACTCACCTTGGAAGCATTATAGTGATTTTGAACTGAATGAAGGTGAATTGCATAACCGTGCAAAACCCCTCAGCTTCAACAGAACTTGACAGTAGTGGATCCTAAGAAATCATTTCAGCTCTGTGATTTTTCCATGAAAGAACAGGCTAGTATTGGCCGGTAGCTGTGAGATAATGCAGTCGTAGACATTTTGTTTCATCCATGTCTGATGGTTTGTCTGCATGGTTCAGTTGCACACGTTGAGGCTTTCAGAATGAGGTTGTCTGGTATGCAAGCTTTGCGCCGCAAATGTTACGGCTGCCATTTTGACTGTTTTATCACTACTTCTGTTTTCACTGTTTTATCAAAATATTTGATAGAAAATGCACCATTTCAGCCATGCCATGAACACCACAGCAGTTGAATTAATGAATGTGTAGCAATAGCCTGACACCACAGAACTATTAGACCTCTCCTGGTTTCACCTACTGCACTGTCGATGGCTTTTTAAACAATATAAGAGGTTCGGGAGAAGTTCAGTTGGATCTGTCCTCATACTACAGCAGTTTGTAAAATTGAATGTTTATCTAAATGGGCAGTTCATACAAAATCAATTTTATTCCCTATTAAGTATTGAAGCCTTTTTTAATGCTTGAGCACTCGTCCTATTTGGAGTGCTGAGCACTCTTGGCCAGGCCTTCTTTGTAACGCACAACGCATTAACTAACCCCCCCCCGGTGTTGGCACGCTGCTCTCTCTGCTCTCAAGTTAAGGGCCCCAGATTGAACTCCACCCCCTCGGTGAGTCAGAAGCGGAGCCCGGCCACACGAGTGTACAGCGGGCACATGCGGCTGTCCAGGCTCAACTACAGCCAGAAGCTGGAGGACCCCCACAGCGCCGAGTTCCAGGACCTGGCGGACGACCTGGAGGAAGTGGTGAGTGAGCCATGTGTGCAGACTTTGCGCTCGTACCCATTCATAATCATTCGGAATAATTCATAAGCACGCTCTTAATCAGCGGAGGCTCGTTATTCGCGGCCTGTAGCCGCGAGCTAGCTCCGCTTCCTCGACACATTGCCTCCTACTACTACTACTCAGTGCCGCCATAGCCATTTTGGGCAAATGTGGAATGGTGTCACCTTCTGATTTTTGAATCTGCGGTGTTTTAATGTTGCTTTCTGCTGGAGAAAAAAAAATCGCCAAAGGCAAAATGTAGTATCATGACTCCAAATCCCACAAAGTAGGTGTTGGAAGAAGTGGGTCTTGTCTTGAACTGAAGGCATCAGCGGGTCTGCGTGTAGAATATTTTGTTGCTGTGGCGTGATCAAAGGTGTCAATCTTTTCAAAAGCTGTTTTTCCTGCTGCTTTTGTAGACCCAAAATAAACGTAAAGCGTGTTGCTGGTTACAGAGCAATCACAAAATACTGTACCAGTAGGATACCATTTTCATATTCATTTTAAAGCAATCCCATTTTCATGAAAAATATTCAGATAGAATGGTGTTAAAATAGGGGCCATTATAACGGCTGACCATTGTCCCTTTAGAATTGTACAGAAATTGCCGTAGGCAGGTCTTCTTAAATGGTTGTATAATCAAGCAGTATTACATTTTTACCATTCATGGATTTCTTGGAACAGTAAAAATCTGCACTTCTGTTTCATGTCTGTTCTGTTCAAAATGAAACATAATGTATGTCTCCTGCTGGAGACTATGCTCTTCAGTGGGATCCACGTGGCTCTCCCAGTTAATTTAAAAGTGCCCAAAGAGGGATATTTCAACAGTTAGTGAAAGAACTGAAATGCTGTCTTTGTTTTGCAATGAACATCCTCCTCCCAGTAATGCTACTTATGATTCAGATGAGTGATCTATCCTCACAATCTTGCGGCAAAAAAAATTATTACCGGAAGTTTTAATATTAGATTGTGCAGTTCTGTATCTCTCAATTAAATCTGTGTCAGCAAGGTCATAACTCCTGTTCCTTATTCCATAGCCAGCCGCTCAAAGCAAATCAGGTTTGGCAGAAGGGAGCTTTGTGCATTCGCTGTCCTTGATTGGCAGTCGATAAGCATTATCAGTTTATTCTTGTTTACCAATGTGGAAATGGACTCACCAGCTGTCCCAGACCGTTCAGTCTGCTGTTTAAACACGCCGGTTTGTCAGTCATATACCTTATCTTTCCCAGACACCGGAACGCAAAGGCTTTCATCTCCATTTGTTCTAATGGACGCCTTATGGCTGTGAATGTTTGATACGGTTTCAGGCCATCTGTGAGTAGAAGTCTCTCCTTCAAGTGCTCTGGTCAGCAGAATCTTTGCAATTCTTATAAAAAAAGAAGCAGACAATAAAAGGGGGAGGGACAGATGAGTGAGAGCCAATTACTGAAGCGAAACAAGGCGTTCTTAGGATACAAGGTGTTGACTGGAGAGAAATTACAGTGAAGAAAAGAAGAAACGGGGAAAAAAACAGAAGCAAGACACTGTTATGGTTTAGAACAAAGGTTAAAAAGTCCTGTAACATAAAAGGATAGCCCTCAGTTCATAAGTGGGCATTCATCAGGGTGTGTTAATGCTATTAACACCATAGAACATTGACTGCTTGCGAGCACTTGACTTGTTTTTGTTGGGCTTGTTTAATTAACAATCAAGTGATTCATTAGCCAAGCAATCGGCACGAGTCGGTTACTAATCCCTTTTCTTAATTGTATGTTGTGTTAGCATACTTTTCATAAGAAGTATTTCTATTCACAGTGAAGCATTTGCAAATATTCACTTTGCATAGCTTTATTCCTTTTTTACTGTGCCCACAACCAAGGTGTGATGGTGACATGAAGATCAGTTTATCTGTGCAGACTGCAGTTCAAATGCTTGGGAAAATTCCTCAATTTCCTTAATGGAGTTTGTTCGCTAGCCTCGCCCTCAGAGCTTGTGTGATGCAATATGCTTTCAGGACAATTTACCTCTTTAGGTTAAATGTTATAATTAAATTGATTTTACTGAATTTAGATGTGCCTCATCATTAAAAATGTCTTGTGTGATGTAATGGAAAGGAATACTGGTTTGTAAGGTACAATTAACAGGGAGAAGGTATTAGCCACCATGGGTAGAAAATATTCTGGTATTTTGCATAGGTACTGTGCAAAAGAAATAAACAGTCTGAGAGCAATAACCAGTTGCTGGGTAAGATTTATGTCTCTAATATTTAATGCTCACGAGCCTCCACTACCATACAACAAACCCCTGTTTTGTATATTTGGCTGCAAACCAAGTGTTAGAATACCTACAACAATTCCTGCAAAACTCTGCTTCTGACCATGAGCTGTAGCTCCTTCACTGCATTTCAAGGTCGGGGTTGCCTCCCCATGCTCTACAAGATTCCCCTGAAGCAGTGAGGTAGACGCACTCTGATTGTTGATCTCTTTTTGGCTTTCAGTTGGAGCAGACATACAATAATGATCCCTTCTTCTCGAAGTACTACAACAAGTCGGTCATTGCTGCCTTCAGGTAAGGACCTATCGCAGGCATGTAATTGAGGCGGGTTGAGTTCCCGTGCTGGAGTTGTGCTGTGCTCAAGTTTTCTTGAAATGGTTGCAGTCAGATAAATCTCAGAACTGAAAGCAGAGCTGTGCGTTTTGTAGCCTGACCGCAGCAGGAGTTCAAGATGACCACACCAATGAGATCCAATCCAAAGCCACAATGGTTGACCCTAACTGTAACCCGCTTTTATGTTGGGTTTACATCTAGCCTATCCTACATGCTTATTTGTATTCTATCCCTGGAATTCCCACAGAATGCAAATGTGGTAAAACTTTTTATCATTAAAAAGCTGTAATTATTATCATCATAACATCTCACCTAATAATATTTATGGAAGTGAGAGCAGCATAATCAATGATGACAAGACCTCAGAGGAGTAAGACTAAATTCAGCATGTGTACCTCATGAATGAATACAGGATCTCTGGAGCAAAAGAACAGTAACTCAATTTTGGTGCCCACAGTGAAGGGGTGCTGGCGTACCACTGGACCCAGTTCAACATCCCGGCAGAGAACCTGGAGGACCTGCCCCAGTTCACAGAGGAGCGGGTCATCAAGGTTCTGCGGGCCGGGATCCGGCAGGAGGGCAAGCGGAGCGCTCTGATGCTGATCATCACTGACATCACTGCCTCTAGTGGGTGTGACCGGGAGAGGGGAGGGGAATGGGTGGGAAGCTCAAAGGGTCATTTCAGATACTGGGGTTATCAAATACTATGTACTGGCTCATTCAGATGGGGCCTTCAGCTGTAGAAACTCATGATGGAAACCTTTGGTAGTATTACAGGATGCATGCAACATTTTCCATGCAAAATTACATTGGTGATGTGATGTCTTTATAGCTAGTCTGTTCAAAATTCAATTCATTGAGGGTTGGGAATGTCACATGGCTTTTACTGAGACTGCCTTTCATGACAGAACGGAGTAGAACATACAAATTCTGGTCCTCTTTGTGGAATTTATTTTAAAAGAGTGATTTAGTTCAATTTGCATTCTTCTCTTCCATCTTGTCCAATGTAAATTACCCTTAATGGTAATCCACATCCTGCTTTTTACCTCTTATAGCCCTTTTGAGGATGTGAGCTTTTGTCTTCCTCTCTCATTCCATTTATAGTAGAAGGGCCATCCTCAAATATTAACTAGTCTGCTGTAATGTAGAGAGATTAAGCCTGAGATATAGCCTTGCTGTAAACATTATTTAATGGTCCTGTCACGCAGTGAAGCAAGGTTGTATTGGCAGTTATGTTAAAACTGGGATAAATGAAGCTGGAAAGAAGTGGCACCTGTGAACATAATGCAGGTCTTTCTACCTCTATCTCTCTCTCTCTCTCTCATGCTCTCTTTCTTCTTTCTCCCTCACTTCTACGCAGGCACGGATCCAAGAATGGCCAGGAACCCAAGAGCAAGTGAGTTAACTTTGCCTAAACCATTCTGTTTTGCAGTTTTCCACCTCGCTTGATATCATTTTTATACCAGTCACAAAAAAACACAGCTGCTCGAGCTTGTCATCGCTACTGGTATGTCAAACCCTTCACCATTTCCCCCCAAAGGATTTTCGATGGGCATGGCTGCGAGGGGTTAGTGGTGCACTCAGATTCGGGCGCGGTGCTGCCCCAGGTCTGTAAAGTGCTAGGGAAAATACTGACATTTCTGGTGAAAGATTGAATTGTGCCTGCTATTTCTAGAATTTCTCTTCCTAGACAGTGGGTGTTGAGGGGAGAAAAGGCCTACTTTAAAATAATTTGAGATGTCAGATTTTTCTGCGCTTAAAACTGTATTGTTGCTGACGGCAAATACATGTGCAGTGGGAAGCATTTGAGAGATTTGCAACATTTCAATCCATCATGGTTCACTTTGTGTGACACTAGGGTCTTTGAGTGCTGTTCAGAACACAAACTGGCGTATTGTCCTTATGATGCACTGAACTATGCCCCCCACCCTTCATTACTGTTGCTGTCATAGGCCAGGCTTTCTCAATCAAGCGGTAGAATTGAATGGGGAAGAGATGGCATTAAGAAGTTTTTTTTCTTTGCATATTTTGCACTTTTTCTGAAATTGTGTGCGGGACAAATATGTGATAGTGCATATAGTGTTGATGCTTTGATAAATATCCCCAAGCATATTTTTAATGGAAATAAATAGCTTTCAACCGTATTTGGGTTTGTTGATCTGAGGTTGGACAGCTTTTGCAGTGTGTGCTGATAGGCAGAGTGACATCATCATGAGTAGGTCAGTTGCTTTGAATTCTCATTCCAAATTTTGAATCCCTCTATGGTTTTCTGTCTCCCCAGAGGAATGCTTCTTCCTCCTGGAGGCCAACGACAAGATCCAGACCATTGAGTCCCCGAACTTTCCAGAGAACTATCCCCCCAAGACGCGCTGCCAGTGGCAGATAAGAGCTCCCGAGCACACCGCCATCTTCGTCAAGTTCCCCTTCTTCCACGTGGAGGACGACTGCTCCAACGACTTCGTCTACATCTACGACTCGCTAAGTCCGGACGAGTCCCAGGCCATCACCAAGTGAGTGTGCATATTGCAGCGGTGACTGTTGGGGTCTGTTCCAAAGTAACAGAAGGGATTTCCACTATTGAATGTTTACCAATACACATCCTTTTAAGTTATTTGTGGTCGTTACTGAGCCAAATTTAATCAAATTTTGAAAAAAAAAATTATCCTAGCTACAGATGGACATGGAATGGATTGAGCGTTGAATAAAATTCATGGAAATAATTGGATTTTAATATGGTAATCCTATTATAGCAGAGCTGGACTGTAATTAAACGGTGCATTTATGTGAGTGAATTTGTTACGCATGCTGTCCAATGTATTCATTTAGGACATGACTCCCATATCTCATCTTGACTCCTGTTATGTCGCACTAAAAGCCCACTACTTTGGTTTCCACCACCATACACGGGGCTATGCTTCTCAGAACCCAAGGTCATTTCTGCCACAGTAGACATGTCCTTTACATTGTGCTCACTCATGACGAGTGTTTTTTCGTTGTTCATCTCAGTTGTCAGACTGAAGAAACCGTGAAATAAACAGGCCTGTTTGTGCTGAGGAGTAAAGACTCTTCCTGACTTGTGTTTGGACTGGACTCTGCCTTCAGAAGTCCCTGGATCCCTGCCGGCACAGGGGGCATGTGCCCCGAGTCCTTTTCCACACTTTTATTTCAGTTCATTTCTTTAGCTTCTCAACACCCGGTAAATCAGGAAATACCTCAAGCTTTTTGTCTGGCAGCTATTAAAAAGAAATAAGAGCCGATTCAGTGGGCCCGTGGAAAAACGTATTGGAGCGTGTGTCCCTCTCATGGTGCTGATAATTGAATTTTCATTTCGGGGGCCTGGCATCCTTTTCCTCCCCTCTCACTTCTGGGACCTTTTGAAGATTGACTTTTCAGGGAGGACCTCTTTTCAAGGTGTCGAGGTTCCTGAAGCCCCACAGTTCCATGCCTGTCTGTAATTGCAGCCTTCTGTTGGGGGGTTTTACAAACTGCAAGCTCTTGAGTGTGAATCAGATGTAGCTGCAGGCAATTTCAAGCTTGAAACTCTTCGCAGAGTAAATGTGCGTTGCTAGACGTTGCATAAAATTTTTATATAGCAGTTCGGCTGATGCCTTTATCCAAGGTGACACAGGGTTTATGAGAGCTATAATATAATACTTTACAATGGCACACCGGTGCAGGTAGATGTATTGCTCCTCTTGCTGCGTCATTCACGGCTCTGCAAGACCATCGCTGTTGGCAACTAAAGCTCTTACCGGGTTCACTTATTTGACTTTGAGACATGATCTGAATAGTTTCAAGGCAGGGAACGGTAAGTATCCCGGATACCACATATCACTGGCTACAGAAATACATCTTTGTTACCCGTGCCTGTGGTTAATTTCTGTATTGTTATACATGCGATCCCGGAGGGTCTCTCGTATTCCATCTGAACTCTTAATTGGCTAATTAAATGGATGAGTTATTTGGTTTGATGAGTTGGAACTTTTGTCCTTGCTGCTTTATTAGCAGCCGAAGTTGCTAAGACACCTATAAAATCAGCCCTAATGTGGCCTCTGAGGCCCGGGCATTTTACATGAATCTTTGGCGTTCGAGGTCATGCCGTTTCATTGGTCCTAGCCATTGGCATTTTCTGACAAATGTGGTCTGATGAGGTCATCGTGGTCATTTTCATTCCGCTGTCCCACAGGAAGTGCGGCCAGAGGCCTCCCACTAACCCCCTGGAGCTGGTGTCCTCCAGCAACATTATGCTGATCAACCTGATCTCAGACAGTGAGATCCAGAGGCCGGGCTTCAAGGGCGAGTACTCAGTCATTCCCATAACCACAGGTAGGGTTGCACAACCTGTTCTCTGCTCCTGACTTGCCTGTATACACACACACACATGCACACACCTGTATGCACACTCTTGCCGCACACAGAGACGCATACACACTCCTGTACACGCACCCATGCCGCACATAGAGAGGCACAGACCGCACACACACCTGTATATACACCCATGCTGCACGTACACACACACACACATACACGCACACACACACACACACGCGCGCACACACGCACACACACGAGGGCTGGACTGGCACAGTTTGTCTAGCACATTTTGTGAAGACTGCACAAAGTGGGTTGTAACTAATCTTGTCCTTTTGATTTACCAGTTTCAATTGGTTTAAAAATGACCTGCATGAGAAGTAATGCTCTACAGAGAATGGCGCTAATTGATTTGCGATGGCAGCACTGATGGCATTTTGTCTTCGGTCAGCTGTGTTCTGTGAACATAATGAACGTCTTGAAACGATGTCTTCCATTAGGCATGGACTTTGTTTTGCTCAAGGCTTTAATGTGCCCTGTTTGGGGATTTCTGTGATGCGTTCTGCTGTGCAGTAGCCAAAGTAACATTTGCATCCCAACCTGTTCTATCTTCCACAATAAAGATTATGGTGTAGTTTCCATATTGTTCCCTACATGCAAATACATAGCTAAGAAACATGTTAATACCACGTGCCACCCCTCTTTGGTTGAGGGGATCAGCTTACTGATGGTAAGTTGGTTATATTTTTTATGTGTGTGTGTGTGTGTGTATATATATATATGAAAAACGGGACTTCAAAATCCCATACTTTGCAGCTGTGCAGGCAGTATCGCAGTTCAAAACTGAGTAATTACACGTCATTGCATTTTTTTGAATACTGTTACATTCTTAGTATATGAGCAGAAATATGAAAGAAATTACTAATTTTTTTCCAGCAGAAAAGATTTAACACTTGGGTATCGGGTAAATGTATTGTGAAAGTAAGGTGCAGTGAGACCATAGAGGTGCGACCATTGCGGCAAGGCTGAGAAAGTGAAACCCGACCTCACAGGCCCCCTGTGTCACTGTGTGTGATATATTTAAAGTGGGGTTGCACTGCTATATGGCGGACACACGGTTCGTGCCCTACTGCGGAATTTGGTTGTAAATCCGTCTCGATGGGAGGAGGCCGGCGATCAAATGCCTGCAATTCACTCATGTCTCGCATTAGCCTCGGAATTTATACAC